>NW_006375562.1:0-1135 GCF_000327345.1 Myotis davidii | reverse complement strand
AAAAAAAATATAGTAAGCAATCAGAGAAATAAGAAAATGTAAGAAAGAATGTAAGAACATATAAGAGTGTTACTCTAATTACAGGTTTTAATTCAAAGGCCTTAGAAGAAAGTTATCGACAACTGATATCATGTTCTTGATCCAGCTATATCTGAGACAACTGTCGACTTCTGAACTGAAACTATTCTGAGGCATTTTAACCCATTTCAGCCTCAGAGCTAGATCTCAGAAGAAATAGGTATGCAGGTTGCAAGAGCTGTAGCACATTTATACTGAAAGTGATGCTCTGAAGTTGAAGAAACCATTAAACTAACAAAAATGGTCATTTCCAGTGACACTGCTTTGTCTTTTTTTCTACATATCTAATTTCCAGGATGTATATCAGGTAGGACTGTATTCAGTGGTGTCACTTTTAGAATGGCAGCTTACACCTGTTGGGCATAAGGCTGTGCATGTGACAATAATTTCTATAACACCTAACAGAATCAGAGAAAATAAGCTTGGTTCTGCCACTGCTGTAAGAAGAAAGCCAATTAACTATACACATTTCTTAAATTCCCTTTCCTCTCATTTTTATTTGGCAGCAGAAACTTATTTTTCCAAAAGCTTGCCCTCAGTATAAATTTTATTTCAGCTGATGAAGGTAATGACTTAATAGTTATTTCACTACCACATGCCATGTTGATCCCAATTCTTGCATAACTGGATTTTCAGTACCTTAGCTTCTGCCAGACCAAAGAACCAATCCCAGATTTGTTCAATTTTCTTGGCTTTTACTTTGTTTGCCTGCTGACTACTCCCAGTTCCGATCTCTTTAACAATTAGAGTCCATGACTGTAAATACCCGACTGTAATGTAATCCCAAAAGGAATGTGTTGGTTAGTACATAGAATTAACAGGAAACAGGAGATCACAGTTCTAAGAATGAGCAGAAAGCAAAGGGAGCCAGAAATGCCAAACAACAACATAATAAGAACAGCTGGTTAAAAATCCCTAGACACTGCTCCAGGATGATGCCCACACTGTGATTAATCCCCTCACTACCTCTGCTAGATGCTGGCCACTATGGCTAATGCCACTACTACAAAAGCAGTGGACACAGAATACATGCTTTTCTGTTCCAGCATCTGTGCAT
>NW_006375561.1:0-1135 GCF_000327345.1 Myotis davidii | reverse complement strand
TTTTATTTTTGATAAAATGTTTTAAAATCTGTTCTGAAGATGTTAGCTAGGATTATTTATGAAACAGCTGCTGTTTTTATAAGCCCTGGTGGTATGAACTTTACTTGCCTTCAGCCACAATGGAAGTATTTCCCACAGAATCACAGTGCAGTATGTGATTACTTACCTCCCAAAGCTGACTTCACTGGCCCAGGTGGCACTGGACCTACTACCCCACTCCAAGCTGGAGTGATCAAACTTCACCTAACGTAGAGCAAGAAAATTAGTAATGAAATGGGCCTTTCTGTTTTCATGCTTATAATTCTCCCTAAAAGTCCTTAAAAGATCAACCCAATACTTTTATTTTTTCAGTAGAAACAAGCCGTAATATGTATTAATATACTACCAATATGGTAATTAAAAAGATATTAGTAACAATGAAATAGCATGGCCATATTTAGAAAACATGCTCAGAGATGTTTCTTGTTCAAAATGTATGTTTTCAATACCTAAGCTTACTTCCTTCTATTAGAAAGGGAAAATTTTTCCTCTTAAAAGGCTATTTGGTAAACAGTTACAATTTTAAATGTCAGCACGGTCTTATTTTTCTAACTCTTGCAATTGGACTTTAGCTGGTTGTGGACTTGGGAGAGTTAACATTCAGTTACAATAATGAAAATTAATAAGCAAGTATATGTTTTAGTTCAGTTATAAAACAGCTTAACCATCCGAAGGGAAGAAAAGAGTTAGTTAATGTACTTTATACAGCATATATAATTATGATAAGACTTAGGGAAGTGCATTTCAAACTTGAGTGAGCATAAGAATTACCTAAAGTGATTTTTTTAAATGCAGATTCACAGCTTCCTTCTCCAGAAATTCTAAACCAGTAAGTCTAGGATGGAGCCCATAATATTCATTTTTAACATCCAATCCCATCCTCAGGCAACTCCTATTAAATTAGAATTCAGACCACTCTTTCAGAAACACCAATTTAAGATGACAAATGAATATACTATTGCATCTGAAACCACAGAATCATCAGATAAAATGCCAATCTTAGACCATCTTTCAGATACTTTATGCTACTTTATTAGAGTATCAGGAACTGCTAATAACAATTAAGACTTATTCATTCCAGGCACTGTTTTTCTCA
>NW_006375560.1:0-1135 GCF_000327345.1 Myotis davidii | reverse complement strand
TGCTCAACCACTGAGCCACGCCAGCTGGGCTGCTCATGTCTTTTTGATGACCTTCTCCAGCATTCCATCCCTGCTGACCGACTGCCAAGGTCACAGGCCCACATGTCTGCAGTGTGTCCCAGAGGTCACCCGGTGGCTACATGGCTGCATCGTGGGCACATGTGAGAGAAAACATACATGAAAACAGTAACTTGCAATATTAGTGACAACTTCTTTTCATCATAGCCCTACGGTCCAAACCATTGATTTATTACATACTCAGGGCTGGGGGTCAGATCTCTCAGGACATTCACCTATAACCCTCCAAATAACCTGCTTAGAAGAAAGCATAGTAAAGACTAAAGATCTCAATGGCCTGAGTCCAAGTAGCCCTGAGATAGTGAAATTGCACCCTATTAGGATTCTGGAGACCTAGGCTCTATCACTCACCATCTATGTTATTTAAAAACTCAGGTAAGACCTATAACTTACCTTCCTTTATAAAATACTGCTGATTTTCACTCACTAAATCGTTTCCTTTAGCCTTCTCACAGACCCTTCTACCCCTTCGTATTCTTTCTTTTGGAGACTGGAAAATAACGTTGATGCAATTGGAACCAGTGAATGCTTTTCTACTCTATGCCTCTTCCCATGATTCCCCTGGATGTTTATGTTTCCGTACCACCTGAGGGGCTCTGTTAACTTATTCTCTCAGAGGTGTTTGAACCTCATTTGAATTTTTATTTATCCTCTGCAAGCAGAAAAGACGGGGAAGAGAACCCACATTAGCAGGGTATTTCCAGCCTCTGTGTGAATGTCACTCATGGTGCAAACTCAGAAATTGTCAGATGAGGCAGAGACACGCAGCACCTGCTCACGGTGCGCTCCCCTGCCGCGCGGATTCTTAGAAACACTGAGAGTCTTGGAGGAAAGATGAATCGAGTCCCTTTGAAATAAGCATGGGGCTCCCCGCTGTGAGAAATCGCACTTGCAAGCCCTGAGCAGTAGACTATGTTATGCTCGCTAGAGACTGTACTTCAAAAAAAAAATTAACAGAGGAATTTAAGACATGAGGGTTAGCAAACAGAACAATAACTACACATCCTTAGGGTTATATATGATTCCTTTTTTAAAAATGTATTTTTATTGATTTCAG
>NW_006375559.1:0-1134 GCF_000327345.1 Myotis davidii | reverse complement strand
AAGTGTTCAAAAGAGCTCTTGTAATGAAGATTATTAATTCTGTATTTTACTCGAAGTTCATCTTTATTGGTTAGGTTGCTCATTAATTTCAAAGATGCTGGAGGGATTGGCAGACATAGAGTTGCTAAAAGTTATACAAATCATTTTGCCAAACATGATTGAATGTGTTAGGTTGAGTGTGATCAACATTTATGATTATTTGAATGGCAGCTCACCAAGGAGGAGGGGGCTTGTGTGGCACTCCTCAAGGATGTTCCCAGGAGGCACAGATGAAACTAGTGGGAAATTAAGCTGAGCGAAAGTATGCTTATTATAATAACTCCCAGCAGCAAGGTCTTTTAGAATGTGGTAAAGTCTTCCAAGTTTCCATTTAGGTTATGTAAAATTCGACAAGATAAAGCACTACAGAATTTACTCAAGTATACAAGCGTGCCCAGACAGAAGGATAGGGGAGATGACCAAACAGTGCTTTCCTATCTGTAATTGCTATGACTCCAGGAAACCTATGATAGATTTAAACACACAGCAGTCGTCCTTATAATTTTCTAAGATAAAAGCCTGCTATTCATCTTTATAACCGGAATAGTCATTAACGAAAGCAGGTCTCTGTCAGTAATTGACTAAATTTTTCAGTAGATAATCTGAACAGTTTTTCCACAGTGAATTAGCGCTAATCGACTTGGCACGCAATAATCACATACTATCTGTGGAACCACAAGGAGTTCTGTCAGTCACTTACCATGCATATCAGCCTATTTTTAACATCTTGAAATTGTTCTTATTTATTTTGCCATGGGAATTGCAAAAATTTGGGAAATAAAAACCCCCACAGAAATGTACTGATAGATATGGTTGTTAGCTTGAAAGTAAATGGGAAATATTCATCTTAACTTGATGCACTTGGTTTGTTTAAGGAGAGGTTAGAGTGAAACAGAATTTTTTAAGAGTGAAGAGAGATGGATATTTAGTACTTGTGAGTGGATACAGTTAGAGTAATTATAAATTAAAGAAGAAAAACGCTTGAAAGTATTGACCAAAAGCATTAAGATCAAAAATATTAGCCTCTCTAGTGGAAATTCTAGTTTAAATTCTTAAACATACTTTTAAAATATATATTTTTATTGATATCAGAGA
>NW_006375558.1:0-1134 GCF_000327345.1 Myotis davidii | reverse complement strand
GAATGAATGAATGAATGAATATTATTTTCCTTGGAACCTTTCAATTTGTATGTTTGCGTCTTTCTTTGGTAAGGTTTTTGCTATTTTGCTTTGCTGCATACTGAGAGTTGGTATTAAATCTATTGCCTGAAGATACTCTTCATCTAGGAACCTCGAATGGATGCTGCATAATAGTTTAATAGCTTCCATAATTTTTCCATGAATTGTTCTAGACACTTTCTATGTTTCTCTCCACAATCTTGTTAGATATGTATTAACACATGCAATTTTAAGATGAAGATATAAGTTTCAGAGGTTGTCAATTTCATGAAGTGAACATGTCTAGTTAATTTTGGTACCAGAATTAATAGAAGGTTAGTGATAGTCATAAACCAATACTTTCTGATGTTTCACCTTTTTCCTTTATAAAATTACATCAGTCGTATTTGTCTCTTCACATAAAAATTATTTTGAAGAAAAAGATGATCAATTCAAACACCTGGTTCTTTTGAAAACAGTAAACAGTCACCAGATGTTTGAAAGCATGTGTATGTGTGTCCATATAGTCAACAGCTTGCCTAAAACCAGCAGGCCAAATCTAGGACACCCTGAGAAATTAATAAATGGTAACAGGGTAATGAACAAACTGAAAATCCCTTTGATATCTAAATAATAATACTGAGAAATTGGCCCACATGGTAAACACTTCAAAGAATATTAAATTGGAATATCCAGTATAAGGTATGCAGAAGTCCATGATTAAGAATGAATCCACAGGTGATTTTGGAATCAAAGACTATTGAGGACTCCCTTCAGAACCACTATAGGAGTGACAGTAAGTTTATCAATGTCAAGGTAGTGAACATAGGGCATATTATTCAATAAAAGAACTAAGAACATAAAAACCAAATGCTTATTTTTATTAGCATATTCAAAAATGCCTTGTGCAAGTGATAAAAGGTTTGAAATTTCTTACATTGCTTCTATCTGCATATGCAATTTTTGAGGGGACAAAAAGTAGTCTTGCCTTCACTGATAGAGACAGAAGTTGAGTATGTATTATTTTCAGACTTGATAGTACTTAGAGAGCTTTGCACACAAGAAGTTAGATGAAAAATTTTCCCCTGTTCTGTGTAGCAGTCCTACTTTTTTTTT
>NW_006375557.1:0-1134 GCF_000327345.1 Myotis davidii | reverse complement strand
TCAACAATAAAGATAAATTTTTAAAAAGACTAAGGTTTGTGAACCAGCAGGGCCAGCCAGGTTTGAAAGCAGCTGTTCAGTCTTAGGGCAACTTAGGCACCAAATGACTTCCTTGTCATACCAGAAACTTTCACATTGGCAAGTGGCATGTATGGCAGCTTTGACCCCGCGGTACTTTAAAGACTGAAGGGGCCCGAGAGATCATCTTGTCTGAGCAGTTCAATGTACATGTAAAAAAATGGAGGTCCAGATGGCCCAGCTCATTAGCAGCAGAAGCTGGACCGAGACGGCAAGTCTGATTCAGACTTCTTTTCTTTACCTCCAACTGCTTCTCACCCTCTGCCATTGAGTCTGTGATTAAACCGCAAATATTAGAAATTTCTCTCACAAACTAGATCAGTCAATGCCGATCTCTGATATTTCTTCTACTAAGAATCTAGTCCAATAAATTTAGCCACCTCTCCTAACATTAGTCATCGAAATTGTTTGACGTATTGAAAGTATGAACAATTTCAAGAGGAGCCCACAATGATCATGCATCCTAAGTACTCCAGAGTATTTGAACAAACAAATGCAAATTATCATCTCAGTGACACCTTTTGTCCATGAAGCAGAATTCTTCTTTGGTCTCTATTTAATATGTTGGGGGCATTAAGTTCTCAGCACTACATTTCATTTCCCTTCTATGGACTAATAATACTGCATGTTAACATTAAATCTCAAAAACACTCATGGAAAAGAATTTTAACCTATATTAGCAGCATCTTTAGATAGCCATGTCACTTTTATTCTTCCCCCACACAAGATAAATAAACTTTTTCAAATGGCTGAGGCATAACAGTGCTCCAAAACAAATGGGTGCATATAATGATCTGGTCTTTTCTGAATATATACAAGGTGTGCTATTCAATGCAGTCCCTTTCCAAAACAAACTAGGGAAGTCCTTAGTATACCTTTATCTTTTAATGCATTCTTTGTCATTGGCTCCAAGCCAGTGATCACTGTATTAATTTGAAGAAAAACAGGTGTCAAGATGATTTTTCTGTTTTTGTGGGAATAACTAGATATTACACAACTTAAGAGTAATTACTAGTGTTCCTCAGTAGATGGCAACCCTATGAATAAAACTTTGTG
>NW_006375556.1:0-1134 GCF_000327345.1 Myotis davidii | reverse complement strand
TCTATCCACTGAGCCAAACCGGCTAGGGGAAGGGTGTAGCTATTGAGACACAGTGATATCTCCAGCCTTAGGAAGAACCTTTGGTAGAGGAAGGACTTACTGCCAACCTATAGCCCAGTAGGGAGGAAACCAGGGATCACACACCCTGCTCTTGGTCTCCTATCACCATCTTCGCTCTTGCTGGTACCTCTTTTTAGTCTATTCAACTGCAAACCAGAAGACAAAATAACTTAGTTGATGAAAAAATCATAGATATCAGCCTCTGGGACACAGATGGAGATGGCATCTGGAGGGGCAAATGGAGAACATCCCAAACAACTATGTGATGGCTTTTCTTTGGGTCGGATAACATGGAATTGGGCTCTGCCACACTTAGGTGTGACCTTGTGCAGGTTACTGAACTTTTCTGTACATTTGTTTGTCTTCTGTAATTTGGTACTAATAACAGTATCCACCTCATATGGAACTGTTTTGAGGATGAGGGTGATAATGCATGTAAAGTACTCATAACTGTACCAGGCACATAAAAAGTGCTTGGCAAATAGGAGTGGTTCATTGTTCTGGTCATTTATTTTCCAGCAGGACAGAATGGGGGCTTTGATTTCAGGATGCTGTTTTCCATGTTCAGGAGTACGCCTTGCTAGGGGATTTTGAACGTGTGGAGAATTGGTTAAACTCTGTAGTACCAGTGATTTCACACTTAGTTAACTTCACTATGTCATGAGTCTGCTTCCATCTTCTTTAGAGGACGGTTTTGAGACATTGTCCTTCAGAAAAAAAAATTAGTCACAATTACACAGAAATTTATCGTCCAGTTGTAAGGTAAATGATTCATGTTAGGATCTCATAACAGCTTTAATGTTCAGAGATTGAATTAGGTGGCTTAAACATAATTGGGCCCTTCCCTTAATTCAGAAACAAAACCTGGCCTGTGTTGTGGTTTGTTGCAGTGGATGCCATGGTGGGCCACCCAGGTCTCCCCTCACCTTTCAGGATGGTGTTATCTGTTTCCCCAGCTGTCGATGTGGGAGCCATTGACAGGTTACACTGACTTTCTCTCTGAGGGTTGCCTCTCCAGGTATGGAATTGCCATCTTCTCCATACCCAATGACCTGTTCAGTATGCTTTTTGTTT
>NW_006375555.1:0-1134 GCF_000327345.1 Myotis davidii | reverse complement strand
TGTGGGGCACCCACCAAGGCCAGGGCAGAGGCCAGGCGCCACGACTCTGAGTCTTCCACCATCAGTGAGGAAGACTACTTTAACAGCCACAAGGAAGAACCAGAAGGTGGAAAGGTGACTGATGCCGCCACTCAGACAGAGCCAGGAGAGGAGGTGCCAGTGGTGCGCGTGAGTGACTCGGGAACACAAACCAGCACCGCCATAACTAGTGCTGGCACCCAAACCACAGTTGCCACCAGGGCAGCGAGCTCGCAAACCATGGTTCGGTTCATGTCGGCCACCACCCAGACTGATGTGGACGAGAATGTTGTCTTTTCTCAGGGAACCCAGTCTAAAGAAGGGTCGCCTGTATCAAAGATGTCTGTCTCGAGATCTTCCAGTTTGAAATCCTACTCCTCACTGTCTTCCCAATGCTCTGTGGCAAGCTCCATCGGCTCCCAGACTTCCATCAGAACCACTGACCTCATCCTTCCTGGACATTCCAAGTACTGGGGCACCCCCCACTTTGACTCATTTAGAAACTTGAATAAAGAGCGGCAGTTGCACTTTTCTGCCATCAGGTCCCGGCTCCACCGTATGCTGGCCACGTTGTCAAGGAGAACACTTCTTACTGAGAACTATATTGGCTTTAATTCTGGAAATTTTACCAGAGCACCAGTTAATTTACTGGCTATTCGAGATATTACACTCTCTCCCTCCTATCAGTGACTGCTCAGTGTTAGAGCCTCCTGGGTTCCTCCAGGCTTGCAATAGACATCATCAGAGCATCCTGCTCTGCAAAATGTCTCCTGTTCCCAGTTGTTTTTCTTTTGCCTGACTTTTAGTCACCCTGATTTTCTTTGAATTCTATAAACTGCACATTATTTTACATGCTTTAATTTTGTTTTTGTCATATATAAACTGGCTATTGTTTTTATGGTTTAAACACTATGGGTACAGTTTCTTTGCACATTTTTAACATTGATATCTCTTAAAGAGGTAAATTCTGGTAAGAGAGAAAATATGTTTTGCATTTTCCTAGATTTGTGTGTTTTTCTGTTTAAGAGCTTTGAATCACTAGTTTTTATGGTCAAAATCCTATTTAGAGTAAATGGTTTCTTAATTGTCTCTTCTTTAGGATATCTGTGTTCTTAG
>NW_006375554.1:0-1134 GCF_000327345.1 Myotis davidii | reverse complement strand
GCTCAACCACTGAGCCACACCAGCCGGGCTAGATAGTAATTTTTTTTTCTAGAGATTTTAAATTTAAGGTAAGTGAAGCATATTCAAGTGGAGGGGGGTTATAATAGGTAGCTAATAAAACATAAAAGATGAGTCAGGTGTCAAAGCTTAACATGTAGTTTTGGAAATCATAGAAGTTAACAAAAAATAGTCTTAAAATATAACCTTCAAAGTGTGATACCTACAAACAGATCAATGAGAAATACCCCTGAATTTATATTTTTGATGATGTAACAAATTTCTCTCCTTCTTATGCCATATTTAGCTTACGTATTCATTCCTATAAGATTTTATAATACATTGATTATTCATTTATTCAACAAATACTAATTATGCTTCTGCTATCTACTCTACAAGACCCTGGTGATTCAGAGATGAATAATAAATAGTCCTTGCCCTCAAGAAATTTATAATTTATTGAGGAAGTCAGCCACACACCCCAAAACAAGTCACCATTCCATGATAACTGTTGTACTGGCTGTAGGGACAAAGTGCTTTCTTTAAAGGCATAGATCAGAGAATGAGTAATTCTTAATGGTCTGGTTCTGTGAAGAAGCAATTCCAAAGGCTTCACAGAAGAGGTGGCATATTGGGAACTTCCAGAAGTTTTACAAAAGAGTTAATAGTGTCTTGTGGGACATAGGGTCTAGGGAAATTAACTTATGCTTATCCAGCACTCAATTTTTACTTAGATTATGGGATTATTTGGACAGCTTGGGGAGCTAATGAAGATTATGGGAGACTGATAAGCACTTTCCACCTCCCTCTCCTTCTTTGAGGATTCCTTACATGAACAAAGATGACAGTATCAGGCAACTTTAGGAAAGGGTAAATGAACTGGCATAGTCAGAGGACAGGATAAATAGTAACTAACTTGGGGATGGACAGATGACCGAGGGTGGACTGTGGAGATCTTATATTGTAGTCTAAAAAGACTGGACTTTTCTTGTGGGTAATGATGCTGGTGATGCAATCCACTATACATTTTGAAATATAGACATCTGAGATAATGAAATGGAGAAATAAAAGACTTGAACTAGTGACCAATCAGAAAAATACTGACCGTGTCCAAGTATGAGGTAATAACTATTAAAC
>NW_006375553.1:0-1134 GCF_000327345.1 Myotis davidii | reverse complement strand
TAAATTAAAAAAAAATCATAGAAAAGGACAAAACACCTGAGAAGCAGATTACACTGAGAGAAATAGGCACTTGCCAAAATTTAATACAAATGGCCATGGAAAAGATAGAGAATTTGGTATTGAGCATTTGCCATCTTCCCAAGACACAGTTCACATGGATTTGATTTATACTTATAGGAAGACAGCCTAATTGCAACCTTGCAATAGGCAAGATCAAGTAAGAGACTAAGTTTAACAAAAAAGTGTGTCTGATTTGTATTCAATCACTCTCTTGAGAGCTAATATGAGAATTCACACAGGGTCAAAGGCGAGCTCTTTCCCCGGCTTCTGTGAGGCTATAGCTAAAGTGGAAAAGAGGAGGAATTGGTAATTGTCTTTAATTTGGCAAGAAAAGGCAGATTTCCATGTTTGGTAAATAAGGATGAAAAACTGTCACATCCAGATGTTAATATTCTCTGCAAGAAGTTCGGGGCTAGAAGGTTCACAGACATTTCTTTGGGAACAAGCTATTTCTACTTCTTCAGCAAGAAGTGACCTACTTGGAGATTTCCAGAGAAACTCATCAGGCTTTATGTAAGTTCAGTATAAGACACATTTTCAGGGGTCCTCTAGCTAGTTGACCCAACCATGCTTTCCAAACAAGAAAACATAGGCTTTGAGTGACACGTTAACATCTTCAAAATCAGTGTCATAACAGTGACAAGCACCAATAACCCATGGTACCACTTCCTTAGGTCCTTTCTTTCTGTGAGACTTGGGAATATTTTACTGCATCTATTACTCATGTTAACCCAGTTTGGGTTCTGTGGGATGTCAAGAGACACATGATATTACACTTGCTCACAGGATGATGTGAAACTTATGAGGAAGAAAAGACACATGATGCCACTAGAACTAGATGGCCTTGCACTGTGATTAGAGCAGGCAGGACTCCCACCACACAGTAACTAAAATGTGATCTTCATCATAGCCATGTAAGCTAAAGAGCCCAACTTAACAGAAATTGAGGCATAGGTTGAATGACTTGCTCATAGTCAAATAGATAGTCTGTTACAGAAATGGCATTTGAAGTTGTCATTAAAAACTGAGGTCTTTCCCACTATACTTTGCAAGGCTTTAATGCTGCAAAACTCT
>NW_006375552.1:0-1134 GCF_000327345.1 Myotis davidii | reverse complement strand
TTTTTTTTTCATCTTAACAAATTTTTGCTTGTATGGTGATAATGATATTTGAAAATCATGACTAAAGAGCTCTTAAGTAATTTATAATATCTTTAATGATTAGACTGGAGCACCAAAATTTTGTCACTGAGGAGAAACATCAGTAATGCAACATAGTAACTCAAAGTATAGTTCTTCTAATCTTATTTTTTGGAGGTACTTTTGGTTGCGTATTATTTTACTGTTTTATTTTGAAGGAGTGGGTGTTATTTCTTTTAATAAATGAGTTAAGTCCTTTAGGTTTACTGAGTTATTTTTGCTTCATCTATTGCAACATTGATAGAATACAGTCTGAGGCAGGAGATAGCACAGGACTTGTCAGTTAGATCAGTGTGATCTTTCTCAGTAAGTTTATTAGAACTTCACATAGTCTGGGTTTTTTTAAGCTATTTTTTTCCATGTCAACAACTTCAAATTTCTATTTATTGAGCATTTCTGACTAAAGTTTGAGTCAGTATTTCACCATTTGTGCCTTCAACATCACTGTAACTATGCAGTTACTTTTCCTATTGTTTTTGTCACATTGTATCTAAATTTAAGTTAAAAGCAAAATATTTATTTAGTGTTTTCTTTTTTAAAAGCCATTTTTAGGTAATAGTGACTGTGTTAACCAAATATCAGGGAAACTTAAACTGGGAAAAGAAGTCTTAGCTACTTTGGAAGGCCATTGGGTAAGTATTTTTATGTTTAGCTTAACAAAAGCATTTTCTATGGAAAAGAATTAACGATCACATTTTATAAACTCACTGATTCCATTGCTAAAATCATCACTATTTAACATAAGCTTCACCCTAACAAATATTTTGGTGTTGCTCTGTTACCAACAATGTCTACTTGTATGTCATATTTTATCTTTCCAAAACTTTAAATCAGTAAAACCAACTAACACATATGTCACTTACTATGCACTGCAGTGTTTATAAATGTTCCTCATATTAACTCATTTAATGTTTAACATAATAATTCTTTGTGGTGGTTACTGTTATTGTCCCTATTTTACAGAGGAGACTGAGGCACAGAGAGTTTAAATAATTTGCTGCCCTAGCCGATTTGGCTCAGTGTACAGAGCGTTGACCTGCGGACTGAAGGGTCCCA
>NW_006375551.1:0-1134 GCF_000327345.1 Myotis davidii | reverse complement strand
ATCCCTCTCCTCCCACCCTTGGACAATGGTGCTCCCCATTCTTTGGACTCTGAGACTTATACCCACAGACCCCTGGTTCTCAGGCCTTTGAACTTGGACTGAACTACACAGCTGGTTTCCCTGAGTCTCCAGTTTGCACACACCAGAAGGGATGACTTCTGGGGCCCTGGAATCACATGAGCCAATTCCTATAAGAAAAATTTCCTATGTGTTCCTTTTTATCCTATTGGATCTGTTTCTCTAGAGAACCTTGACTAATATACACGTGCTTGCACAGATAACTTGGTGGTGCACAATTTAGGCAAAATCCCTGTCCTCTTTGGGGCTTGTATTCTAGCGGAGGACACAGATCCTGTGCAATTAAAACAATTAATGAACCAAAATAACCAAAGATTGGAACACATGTTATAAGGTAACAAAACAGGATGCTGTGGCAGAGTCTAAGAGAGGGGACATTGGATAAAGGTGGAGATGGAAGGGTGCTTTTTAATTGAGACAAGCAGCATGAGAAGGAGCCGCGAAAGCTGGAAGAAGTGTGTTTCTGGCAGAAATGAGCAGTAGTAAGCGGTCCTGGAATGAATCTGAGTGGAACTCACTAGTCTCTTAGAAACCATGCTCTCTATTCCTGTTCAGTCCTGTTCAATAAGAAATAATTTCTAAGAGTTCTAATGGGCCGTTTCACAGAGCCTTGCAAGGGACCCTCTAAAATGAAGAGGTTGCCTTCCAAGTGAATTGTTCATCTTATTTTCTTGTAAGTTTAAGAGATGCATAGTTTAAGGGCCTGAGAATCAAGGCAGCTAACAACCACCACACAAAGCCAGAGGGAAGGACTCGGTGGAACGGAAGCTGTTCCCTTGCCATAATTAACCTTCCTTCTTGGTTCTACATTCAGCACCATTCCTCTTGCCCTTGGCTACAGGAAAGAGGAAGGCAGCCTTGACATCTGCCACAATTATATGAGCTCAGTTATCCGAGTCCCTGAAATTTGTTTGGCCTGAAGATGAAAGCAATTTAAAGCAAAATTTGTTTGGGTTCTGGAGGGAGGGGATGGTGCCTAAATGCTAAATATTGGCAACTTTGAAAGACCAGCTGGGCCCCAGTGGGGCAGAGACTGGTACTAGCCTTTGGCATTCT
>NW_006375550.1:0-1134 GCF_000327345.1 Myotis davidii | reverse complement strand
TTATTGGCTTCAATTTTAAAAGGAACTCAAAATCAACCACCACTGTACTTTAGAAACTCCAAGTACAGAATATAGGAAATGGAAGTAGGGAATTTTTTTTAAATCTCTCCCATTTTGTCTCATCGTAAGCCAAACAAAGTGCAGAGCTAAGACTACGAAAGTTAAAGCGATCACTGTTGTTAATTCTTCTTAAGGTAATGGGATAAATGTGAGGAGCACTATGTCAGCCAAATAAGAGGCTTCTTCAAGAATAATTAATTTTGGCAGGGGATTTGGGTTATTTTATTGTTTTAATTTGGCCCAACACGACCCCAGTAGAGGAAACTTTAAGATAATCATCAATAAGGCAACAGCTTCCCGGACTAAAAGACCTGGCCCATTTGTACAGTTACACTGAAGACATGACCTTCATGGACCACAAGGGAAACCAGTACAGGGCTTCCAGGATTTTCCAGGGATTCCAGAAGATTATGGTGCATTTTCACAGACACCACCACTACACCACACTGACAGTGGATGCAGTGTTAGTACTAAATCTCATAAAATAATGGCTTTTAAATAAAGGCAAAGGTATCTACACTCCAAATGGTGTGATATTCTCATCAAGGCACAGAGAGTTAAATGTCTAAATCCCTGTATGTTGACATGAGAATACACTCGTAAACAACTCCAGGAATTAATTCCTGATACATGAATTTTAAAAAGAACAGAAGGTAGAAATGTTCCTTTTTAATTCACAGTAAAATAAAAAACATAAGCAATCCATCACCTTGCCTTGGTGACTAACATTACAACTAGACAGTCAAAAATAAATATATAAAAAGTAAGTGTTCCTGGCGGTTTAATAAACATGATTAGAGTGGAGCCTGGTGAACTTTGAATTTGCAGAGCTGTATAATAACTTATTTTAAGCATTACACCACTTTTGTTTGGGGAATGGAAGAAGCAGTATATTGGCCATAGTTTTCTCCCATTCCCAACACTCCTACACTTATGAACCAAGTCACCAGACTATTTGAACAGAACACATGATTTTTTTCTCCCCAGCATCCTGTTACCGAATGGCAGTGATAACAACGCTATTGGCAGTGTGCGTGAATGTTGCCACTAAGCAGTGGCAGGAACAAAGCAGCG
>NW_006375549.1:0-1134 GCF_000327345.1 Myotis davidii | reverse complement strand
CCCTCTCTGAAGTCAATAAAAATATATATTAAAGGAAAGAAAAGAATGGATTTTAGGAGGCAGCTATTACTTTATTTCCTACTCCTCAGCTCTTAAAGGATATGAATATTAGCTGATAAAATAGTAAAAATGGTAGTTACTGGTCTTGAAATTAGCTACCAGGACCTGGATGGGAATATAGCTAAAAGATTGTAAATACATTCTCGAATTTTAGATTCTATATATAAAAAGAGGGCTGGAATTAGATGATCTCTGTGTTATTTTTCTATACCTTGTATTATGGTTTTAAAATTATTCTTTGTATCTTCCTTACGTAATTCTGTGATCCTCATCTATAATTTTTGTACCTAGAGTGATTGCGTGATGTTATCCTGTTCAATCCGGATACTTTTCTTTCCTTAGTCAATTTCTTTTCTTAGTCTGACTCCTGTGATTGGCACTTCCAATTATTACTCTCATTTATGTCTCTTGCTTATGGCATAAATACTTACATTTCGGTAAATACTTTGTGTAGTTACAGTAAAACTAGGAACACATTTGAAAAGAGAAAAATATACTTCAGAAGTATGGCAATAATCAGGCCATCTAGTCTGTAAATCACAGCTGGAGTGGCGTTTAAATAGGTCTCCTCCCCACTGAGAACCCTGAAGCATTATAAAATATAGGACCTGGAACATGGCTGGATTTAACAAGGAATTCAGTATAAAAATGGGTCACCTCAGACAATAACACTTGTCAGATGATAAAGTTTAATAGGATTATCATAAATCTTGGGTTCAGCCTATTCACTTAGCTTCTACCTATCTTGTTTTAAATTAGTTTGAAAACAACAGAGAGGGATGCAATTACAATCACACACTTGATCTTTGAATCAGAGGAAATGTGAAGGTCATTTCATTCAACCTCCCTTTCAAAGCAGAACTCTCTTCAACTTCTCAAACATTCTCACTCTCTTTCGTCTTGATTGGAAACTCACTGCCTTTTGAGATAGCTTATTGTTCCTTTGTTTTTAATATTGAGAAATCCTCTCATGTTGTGCTGGGATCTCTTTTCCATTTTTCAGTGATCTACATTTTAATTATCTGGGGGACCTCTTTTAATGCTGATATCCACTCATACATTCTTCTTCTTTTT
>NW_006375548.1:0-1134 GCF_000327345.1 Myotis davidii | reverse complement strand
AGAAGAAGAAATATTACACAAAGCATTTATTTGTGTAGCAGGCTTTATTAAGGTTTGAGAAATGGATGGAGCACATCTGCCTTACAACAATTAAAACAACTTGAAATTGAATTACAAACACCAATGAACCTAAAAGGCCTTCCCTTTTCCTGTCCTCACCTTCCAGACGAAATCTCCCAAAGGAACCTGGGGCATCTTTTTTCACCCTATTGCTCTATTTAATTTAGTTCATAAAGAAAGGAAAAGAACAACAACAATTTTGTTCCCTAAAAATAATTCTGGCACTTGCCACCAAGATAATCATTTTTACTTACCCCTGTTGCCCTAGCATTCAGGAACCAGAGAAAGTCAAAAGCCAATTTAAGTAAATGCCTTCCAAAGGGCTACAAAACTAGAATTTATTAACAATAGTCTCTAACACATACCTGGCTTCAATGTGAAAAGGACTGTTGTTCACATCCTTTTTAGGTCATGCACACAGGTCAAGGAACAACACTGTCGTCAGTGGCAGCAGCAGCAGCTTTGAACTTGACTAGCACATGGGCCTGAGTAGACACCAGAATGAGTTTCACTGGGCTGCCTCTTAGAGCACCTGTCAGTGCAGGCATATGGCCTCTGGCTAAGGTATTAAGTTCAGTGGGAACAACTCGAGGACCCCAGTCACATAATAGGCATGTGACCTGTGCAATTACACAGAGCCCTACCCTCAGAAGAGCCCCAAACTTGTTTTTATGTTCTGTCATCTCTCTCTTAAAATTCTTAATGATTTCTAAATAAGGGGCCTCATATTTTCACTTTGCACTGAGACCTGCACATGATAGAGCCAGTGCTGGCCCCATGGCTGCCCTGCATCTCCCTACATGCTCATCACCATCATGCATCTAAATGAACAGGAAAGTAAGCTCAAACTGTCGGAAGATATTAAGCCAAGCAGCACCTCAGATTGATCACACACCAATGAGAATTTGACTTGGAATGGCATCAGGTGTCTTGGAACCATGCTCCTCCAATACTGCAAGCCCATCTGAAAACAGTTACCAATCCTAAAAGAGACAAATACAAAAACTGAGAGCTTTCTGCTCTAACCGGTTTGCCTCAGTAGATAGAGCATCGGCCTATGGACTCAAGGGTCCC
>NW_006375547.1:0-1134 GCF_000327345.1 Myotis davidii | reverse complement strand
CTGAGCCAAACCAGTTTCGGCGAGGTTTTTTTTTTGTTAACTGTGCACCAGCACAAGGATATTTCTTCCAAAGAGTTATTTCCTACCTGTACCTATCACCATCATCAAATAGGACCATATACCAACTCAATCTGATTTCCAGCTCTTAGAGCGTTTGCTAAATTCACAAATGCCCAAGTTGTTTAAATTTATTTCCTGTGTTTATTTTAGCCCTCATCCTAATTTACCATGGCTGACATTCAATTGCCATTAGATGTTCAGATGTAGGTGAATAACACCTACTTCTCCATTCTCTCCCAGGGCAGTCACATCCATATCCACAGCTACAATTACTTCTAGAGGCAGATAGCTCATTTCTCGAACTACACATAAGAGTGTTAGGGGATCTAAATCACATTCCCTTTCCCACATAAGTTAAAAGCCAATTAAGAGACAATCACAGGGGAGACAAATGGAGGATTAAAATATTAGCTTTATTACTGGTAGACTGCTTAGAGCACAGGTTATTTCTGTGAACAGAACAGGCTTGCATCATGCATGCCTGAAAAGGACAGAATTGTCTATGTTGTCACAAGCATAAAGGACAACTCCAAGCCTATTTCAGGTAGCAAAGGATCATTAATTAAGCTCTTAAGCTCTCTGGAGATAAGTAGAAATATTCCTATCTTACCAAAGAAAGAGAGAGAAAGACAGATGTCCTTGACATCTTTTCTTCCTTGCTCTCTTCAAAAAATCATTAGCTATTCATTTCTATCGTATCGAATAATTACATCTCAAATCTGCCTCTACTTCTCTATGTTCAAGCTACCATCACCTTTGTCCTTGTCCACTCATCTATTTATACTGTCATGCACTGCTTAATGACAAGGCTACAATACAGATTTCATCCTTTTGTGAACATTATGGAGCTACTTATACACACCCAGGCTACATGGTATATCCTATTGATCATAGGCTATAAGCCCATACAGCCTATTAATGTACAAAACAACATAAGATTAAATTAAGCACTAGAGAAACGATGCAATCAATAGATACAGTAAACACAAGATGTATGAGGTTGCTGCCAGCTTAATGCTGCATATTGTTCTACAGCAAAGTTTTTTTTATAAGTAGAAAGAGTAGACTCTAAAA
>NW_006375546.1:0-1134 GCF_000327345.1 Myotis davidii | reverse complement strand
AAAAAAAAAATGGACCACATGCTATTCCTTTGAGGGAAAAATGGGATAATCTAAAATTGATTAATCAAAAACAGTGACAAGGACCATGTAAGATACAGAAATTCTCTGTTCTTATTTGTGTTGAGATTAATACATCAATTTGTTATATTGCTGAAATTCCTTACTTTCATCTCAGTTGTAGCCTTTGCTTGCACAAAGAATATATTTGTATATTTCTAAAATTGGGGAAAAAAATTTTTTCCCTTTCCAGAAAAACAAAGAGAATTTCACCGATTAATAAAGAGAAACAGAGACAGGGTCATGATGACAAAGTAAATTCTGACCTCAAACTGCCAGACTGGATAAAATAATCACTTTTTTTTCCCCCCGGGGCACTCATACTTTCCCAGTCCTGAAGCCTCATCTCCCAGGACGCCAGCACTGTCCTCTTTAGCATTCCGGGGGCGTCCTCCCTGCCCTTTATTCTAGACCTCTGATTTGTCTTTGCTCTCCTGACCTGGGTTCACATCCTTTTCACACGACTCTGCTTACTACCCATCCTGTCAATTCTGAAAAGTGCTAGGAAACCTATGATAATAGCCATCTCATCTGATGGGCTACAGATCACCAGCTTAGTCCATGTAACTAAGTCATCGCCGGAGCTGGGTGGTGCTCGGACCTTATGCCTGACATGAGGGCCACGCCCATGCTCCTGAGAACTCGGGCTCCCTCGTTGTACCACAAATAAACCTGCAGCTTATTTGCCAAGGGCACTGAGTGTTCAGGGGCCATGCACGCTATGGTGGAGCTATGCTGCGAACGTGGGAGCCCCATCTGGACTCCAAGCGATGGGATATATAAGTCTAGCCCAGCAATTAGATTTTCAAGTGAAAAGTATGTAGGCCATTGGTGAATCCAAGTAAGTAGCTCTCCCATGGATAAAGGGACTGGAGACAGGATCTGGAGAACATCATTATTTAATGGATGAGCACAAGAGAAGAAATAAATGAAGAGGATTAGGAAAAAGTGGTCATTAATAAAGAAAACTTATTGGGGCTTGCTGTTGCCTTAGAAACCAAGTGAGAAAAGTGTTTCAAAAGAGAAATGAGGAAAATATGTCTAAATTAGAGGCCTGGTGCACGAATTTGTGCACAG
>NW_006375545.1:0-1134 GCF_000327345.1 Myotis davidii | reverse complement strand
CACATTCACTTTCTTTTTTCTTTTCAATTTTTTTTCTTGCAACATTTATTTATAAAGAAGACTTAATAAGCTACATACATACGTGTGTATATGTGTATTTGTGCATATGTGTGTTTGCATGTGCATGTGAGTATATAAATAGACAAATATCTTTCTATTTTTTCTATTCTGTTCCATCTATCTTTTGATCTATCACAAAATCTTAATTTCTAAAGTTATATAATATATTTTGATATTGGATAGGAAAATCCCAACATCTTCTTCAAGTCTCCCTGAGCCAAGACACTTTGATAATTTTTAGCAATTAGAAATCAGTCACATTTCCCATTTTGGAATGGTAATTTATGGAAAGATTTTATGATAGAAATTGTGTTTTTAGTCGTTATGACATAATAAATACAGAGTTACAAAGGGGCCTAAATTGTAAAACTGTTTATCTTTCCTACAGTGGCTATTAATTTTTCATTGACTTATCTGGTGTTGAAAACTTGTAATTCCATCTTACAAAAACCCTGACTTTAATTTACATTATACCCAAGTTAAGCATTCCATATTAAGGTGTCCTATCTAAGTGTATCTCAATAAGTTCAAGTAATTCTGCCAATTAGTCAAAGATAAATATATGGGTGTAATAATATTTTCATGTTTAAAGCACTGATAAACAGGTTCATTGCTAGTTAAAGAGGAAAGAATGCTAAATTAAAAATTCTAATTTTGAATGTTTTAAACATAGAGCATTGTAATAAGATCTGGGGTAAAAGATTAATCCTGTTAGCAAGGGTCTAAGAATCCAGTTGGAAAAATGGACTTTTCTTCATATAGAAAAATTTCAACAACCAATCAAGGCCAAATATACTAAATGTTAAATGAACAGGGTAGTGTTTAGAGGAAGGGGTCATTACCCAGAGATGGAGGTCATTGGGAGAGGCTTTACTGAAGCCTTAAAACAGGGTAGCCCTCAGAAAGAGAAGGTTCAAAAGTATCTTCTGGGAGATGAGAAGCATTATTAGCCAATATAAAGAGGTTAGAGGTGTATATTGGGCTTGCTGATTGTATCTTCAAATTATAAGTGAATTATATGCAAAACTAGAGGCTTGGTGCATGAAATTTATTCACAGGGTGGGGGAGGGGAGG
>NW_006375544.1:0-1134 GCF_000327345.1 Myotis davidii | reverse complement strand
TCTTTGTTCTTTCTGTGCTTCATTTTCAGTAGTTTCTGTTGCTATGGCTTTAAGGTTATTGATCTTTTATTTCTATTATTGTATTTTTCATCTCCAAAAGTTCCATATAGGTCATTTTCACATCTCCATTTTTTCCTTGTCATTCTATGTTTTTCTCTAAATTCTTGAGTGTGTGGGATATATTTAAAGTAACTGTTTTAATATTGTTGTCTAGTAATTCCATTATTTCTGTAATTTCTGTGTCTGTTTCTACTGATTGATTTTTCTCCTGTTTGCACAGCATACTTTTCTCCTATTTTGTAAGCCAGGTAATTTTTTATGGTGTGCTGAGCATTGTGAATTTGCATTGTTGAATGCTGGATTTTATGGTATTCCTTTAAAGAGTAATTCGACTTTGTTCTGGCATGCAATTAAGTTCCTTGGGATTGGTTTTTAAATTAATTCATTATAAGCTTGCTTTTAAGCTCTCTTAGGGTAGTTCAAGAACAGTCTTGAGGGCTAATTTAATCTTTTACTCATTAGCTGTCATTCATTAGCTGTCATTCTTCAGACTCTCCCAATATTTTGTTTATTATGGTCTCTCTACTCTGGTTGATAGAAACACAAACCCATTTCCAGCCCAATTTGTGAGCTCCTAGATTTGTTCAACCTACAGCTTTTCAGTGGCTTTTTCCCCAGCCTCCCATGCACAGATGTGCATGAACATCTGTACACCCCATACATGCACATTATCATTATTCAGCCAAAGATTTGAAATGAGCTCTCTGGAGTTTTTTCTCTGTATAAAGCCCTTGTCTTTGGTCGTCTGCCCCACAAATGCTAACCTGGACTTCTTCAAATGTCTCTCTCTTCTCCTCAACTCAGCATGACCTCTGGGCTCTGTTTGGGCTCCCCCTCCTTACGTCGCATCCTGGAAAGTCCTCCAGGTAGTAAGTTGGGTAATTGTAGAGCTCACCTCACTGGTTATTATTCTCCCTCACTTAACAGTTCTGTGTCATCTGTCATTCAACATCAGAAAACAGCTGTTTCCCAGTTCAGTTTTTACATTGATGCTGTCAGACCAATATTTCTAAAATATAGAGATAATTGTGTTATTAAGTAGCTTTTAAAATCTTTTAATAAATGCCTGTTGCC
>NW_006375543.1:0-1134 GCF_000327345.1 Myotis davidii | reverse complement strand
CCAGAATCAAGCCCGGGACCCTTCAGTCCATGGGCCCATGTGCTCTTCAGGAAGCCAAACCAACTAGGGCTCTCTTGGAATTTTTATCTATTGAAATAGGTTTTCAAAGGTTTTGTTGTTGTTGTTGTTGTAGATGTTTTACCATTTATCAGATTTATGTATATTTTTGAATTGGTGAAACAAATTGCTTAACATATTCCTAAAACAATTTCACATTTAGAGTGCAACTTTTCTGCATCCCTTTTAAGTCAAAAGTTATTGATATCTATCTGTGTTTTGTCACAGAATATGGTCCCCTGTGACATCAAGAGCATTAGCGAGGCAGTGTTTCTTTAAAAAAGTGCTCAGTAGCGTCTCTGGGATTTTCTCACATGTTTCTGACATCTGTTCTGCAAAATTTGTTGTTGGCACTTTCTTGTTTGGCATGAATGGTCAATAGGAGCAAAAGACAACATCTTTATCTTCTTATAACAACCTTTGTCTTCTGCTCCAACAAATCGCTTTGTTCTTGCTGTTTAAAGAAGTACATATTTGCATCCATTCTTTCTAGGATGGGAATTTACCTCTGGACTATTAAATATATGTCCTGCTTTATGGCCTCTGTGCCTTGCTAAACACAGAACTTTTCATTTCAGTGCAGAATCATAATGTAATTCTTAAAGTCATTTAAAATGGTAATTAAATGTAACACCTGTAGTCCTAACATAACTCAATTAAAATGACAATAGAAACAGCCATGACCATGTGCAGGCAATGGTGTTTGCATCATTACTGTCCGTGGTTGAGAATGACAATAAGATGCGAAAAAACCTATTTCCTAGGAATAGCTTGAATTCCCTGTTTTTGGAACACTTTCTCCAGGCCTCATTCACACCAGCGGGGAAATCCCACCCATCCCTGAGTTACTTAAAGCTAAGTTACTGGGAAAAAGAAGTGGTGTCTTTTTTGTCTTGCTCAAGGCAAACATGCTGTTTAATGAAAACTCACCTGTCAGAGGGTTGAACCTGCTTGCCATTCCTGGGATTCTTGCTGCTTGTTGTGAGAAGGGCTCTGTCCCCTCAAAAATCTAGAGGATTACTTTCCTACATACTAGCTTTGAAGCAGTTTTTCAGAGGCTTTTTTTGTTTGTTTTTT
>NW_006375542.1:0-1134 GCF_000327345.1 Myotis davidii | reverse complement strand
AGGATGCTCAACCAACTGAGCCACACCAGCAGGACTGTGGAATGGTTTTTAATGGTGATACTCAATGGGGCTTCCTTCCTCTGAATGCTACTAGGTGACCTAACAGCAAAGGGCATGGTTTAACTTGCCAGCTAAATGCATAACTGTAGCTATGTGAAACAAATGAATAGAGCATATGCTACAAACTGCTATGCATGTGACCTTTAACATTTCAGTGATATATGGCTGCTGTGAACATAACTGAACTATAATCAAGAGAAAATAATTTATCTTCTCTCTTCAAAGTATCATAGTCCTAAAAGTATTCTCTCAGCCAATTTGGTAACAGTAAGAGCTTACAACAGTAAGGAACTTGAAAAAGGAAGACAGAATGGAAGAGTTTCAATGTATTATGCCAAAGGGAAATTTACCATCTGCCTGTCTCCATGAATCACATATGCTGAGAATAATATTTTAGAAGATACTGACAACAAGACACAGTAATTTGTAAATGAATATTACTGATGCTGCCCTTTTTAAAGCAATCTGAAGAATAATTCAGGACAGCAAGCTATAGGATTACACGTCACAGACATGAAATAAGAGAATAATAAACTATATTATTGGCTTTTTATAATTGTAATAAAGATCCAAAATCTTTAAAATGTAATTACTTTGATACAAATTTTACTGTTCCCATATGCATATTTTCATTCTGCCCGAGATAGGTAGGATAGGAAAATACATCATTAAGCCAAGACTACAATAAAGTCTTATTGGCAAACATTGCAGACTTGCAATTAATGATCACAGAGGTAAGTCATTGACTGGTCTGGTTTTCAAAAAACATTCATTTCCTATGGCACAAATCTTAAAAGTCTTATCAGTGGAAAGCTTCAATTTTCTATATGTAGAGCCAACTCAAAAGAAATGATTTTAACTTAAAATAAAAAAGCAAAATATAATTTAAAATTACGGGAATTTAGTTAGGAATTTGGGAATAACCAAATATTTTCTAACAATTGTCTAATAATGTGCTTTATAAACCATAAATTTAGAATGGAAACTATTCACAGTTGATGAAAATTAGGAAATAGGTATCCCTTCTTAAAAACTGGATTGGAGAGCCCTGGCTGGGTGGCTCAGTTGGTTGGA
>NW_006375541.1:0-1134 GCF_000327345.1 Myotis davidii | reverse complement strand
CCAGGCATAAGTATGTAAGTACTTTTCAAAATTCCCCAGTTAATCCCACATTGCAATTGCAAAATGAACTTATAGAATCCAAACTTCATTTAGGGTAGGCCACTACTGAGTCTAGATTTCAATAGTGACCTACATTAAGTTTTAAATTATTGCTCAAACAATTTAAACCAGTCTCACTTGCTTAAGTTAGTACCTTAAATTCAAACTATATAGTAAGTATGCCCATAAAAATCAGCCCAATCTAAAATTAAATGACTTCTTTTCTGTTCTTATAGTCTTAAAATTCATTCCCAGACACAGTCCCCAGGCTTTTCTATAAGTAAAACTTTAATTGAAGTATAACATATGTAGAGAGTAAATGTATGTGTGTATAGTTCCATGAATTTTACAAAGTGGGCACACCCTTATAAGCCTTATGTTAACCAGAATATTAATATCACATCAGAAACCCCTTCATGGTGTCTCACAGTCATTAAACCTTCTGCAAAGTTAACTACTATTTTTAAACTTTCACCATGATAGAATAAGTTTGCCTGATTTTGAAATTTTAATAAAAGGAATTATACAGCATATACACTTTTATATTTGCTTTCTTCTGCTTAACAGTGTGTCTGTGAGATTCATCCATATTTTTGTGTGTTGTGGTTGGTTCTTTTTCATTGCTGTATAGTATTTTATTTTAAGCACTTTACCATATTTTATTTTTATATCATTTGTGTTGTTTCCAGTGTTTGAATATTCAAATGTTCCTATTGTGAATGCACTTGTACATATCTTTTGATACACATACTAGTATGTACATATGCATGCCTGTTGTTGTTTTTTTTTAATTTTAGTCAAACCCATGAATGCATAAAGGTATCTCATTGTGGCTTTAATTTGCCTTTATCTGATGATGTTGAGCAACTTTCATTTGCTTATTGAATATTTGAATTCCCCCTTTTTAAGTGTCTGTTTAAGACTTTTGCCTGGTTTTCTATTGATTTGCTTATCTTTTTCTTATTTACTATAGTTATGAGGCTGGGTGTCCTTGAGGAAGGATCTGATACGCTACCTAAATGTATACTGTTAATCCTTCTCCCTGCCTTCTCCAAAGGGACCTATGGTCTTTACCAGGGTAACTGAAATTTTGAG
>NW_006375540.1:0-1134 GCF_000327345.1 Myotis davidii | reverse complement strand
TCTTCAGAAAAGTGCTCTTAAGAGATCCCTTTGCGCTAGGCCTACTGTGCTACAATCACACAGTCCACACAAATAAAATGCTTTGGCTTTCTTTTTGCCCCCAAAATGGCCATTAAGAGACTTGGATATGTAGGAATTTATTTGAAGTGCCTAGGATAGAGGTTAGTGCTGTTAATTAGGAGTTTAGTTCAGTTAATTATACTTTTTTATGTTTCCACACATAACACCTCTTAAAATTGCATTTCAGGCGATAGCTTGGTGGTTTTCCACTCTCACTGCATATTAGAGTCACCAAGGGAGCTTTGAAATATTCCAACACCCAGGCTCCATCCCAGGAAAGACTATGGGTAATCCCTGAGCATGATACTTTTTAAAGCTTCCAGGTGATTCTTAGTGTAGTAAATGTTGAGAACCATTGCTAGCTTTATGATATGACATACAAGTCAATTCTATTAAAATCAACCACTAACACCATCAAGAAAACTTGATTTGACAACATCATAATATTGAATAGGTTGTGTAGGCATTATTATCAGCTTGAGATTTTTCTGGAAATTTGACTATATTTCACAATTTAAATGAAAGAAATAGAATTCCAGGATTCAGCATCTCAACAAGATAGATCTTCCATTACACAATGGTGAAGTAGTAACAGTTCCCAAATTCATATTTTTATACTGTTTAGAAGCAGAATTCATCAGGAAATTCAGCCAGCAAAATTGCTAAAGAAAGCTTGTTTTCTCAATTTGTCCATAAAATTTCTAACATCAAAGCTTTGGAGAATTTAGTCCCTATAAAGTCCAAAAAGTATAACAAAACCACCTGTGATGTTTTTGCAGTTAAGTTACATTCAATTGATTTTTGGGACTTTACTCTGGAGCAAATCTATGTCCACAGAGCCAGTCAAAGCTGTGAAATTTCCATTTTACCTCATATGTTTATCTCCTTTCATAAGCAAGGCTAGTAACACTTGTGAGAGTGCTAGTGGGCAAGAATAATGCTGGCGTGGCTTTTAAGAACAGCGACTACCTGAGATGATGATTCCACCAGGTTCCATTTGATGGGAAGGACTGCCTGCCAGACTTCCCTATCATCAAATCCCAGCTTTCTTCAGAAAAGTGCTCTTAAGAGATC
>NW_006375539.1:0-1134 GCF_000327345.1 Myotis davidii | reverse complement strand
TTGGCAGAAAAAAGGTTCCCCACCCCTGTTGTAAAACCATCTCACCTTCTGAGGCCACTTTAATTCTCCCCTCCCCCGACTCTCTTATTTCCCCTAATGCTTACTGCCTTACACAGTGTACGTTGATACCTAAGTACACTGGGCTTTTCACTAATGGCTTCTTACGCATATTGTGTCCAAGTGTCTCCACTGTGCTGTGGCCCTGAGGAAGGCTCAGGCACAGTGTTGGTGCCTCTCTAGGCTCCCTCCTGCCTGTCCATCTCCGCATCCACATAACCTCTGCACACTGGGTTCTAGGGTTGGGTACTTTTAGCTTCACTTAAAATGAGTAAAATTATTGTAAATATTGGGTAGTTTTCTTTGATTCAGGAAGTAAATATGAGTATCATTGAGCACATGTGGAAATGCCAGTAACTGGATTTGTAACACTTTTTGCCTGATCAGTGATTTGGATTGGTGGAAGGTGGATAATTTCTGAAATAAAAGAATGGAGGTGAAACAGTCTTAAAAGGCATATATCTTCTGATAGATTACAAACCTATATTCTGAGAACTTACTTTTCCATGGGTACATTGTAGGTAAACTTTATTGGGCAAGTTAGATAGACATGATAACCTTTTTGGTTAAACTGTTTTAGATCAAGAAATATAAGTTGATTTGTTGCTTACGAAATGACAACCTTATATATAACTGAAAGTAAGGCCCAGGAACCCTCCCTTTCCTATCAGAGACATAGAATTCAGTGTGGGTCTGCCCATAGATTTCCAATCATCCTTCTCCTTCAAGGGAAGTCCTTTGCCAGATGCTGCTGCTGTTACTGCTGTGACATTTTTAACTGTTGCCATCAATTCACTGAATCTACAGCTGGCTTTTTAAGCTCTTGCATCCTGGGTTGTTGCATAGCTTACTAATGTTTGTGTAGTTATTAAAGTGTTGGAATATGGAGAAGGTAGTAAATGGTAAAAAAGAATGTTGGGAAGTAATTTATGGATATCATTTATATTGTATAAATATTAGACTTTGGTGTGTGATATGAACTAACAGGGGATACTGTTTGTATGGAAGAAATAAAAGAACATGTTGTATCTCACTTCTGGGGATATATCCAAAAGAATTGAAAGTAGGGACTCAAAG
>NW_006375538.1:0-1134 GCF_000327345.1 Myotis davidii | reverse complement strand
CCATTTGTTTATTTTTGCTTTTGTTTCCTTTGCCCAAGGAGACAGATCCAAAAAGATATTGCTTTTATTGTATTTCCCATATTTATGTTCTATCTACTTTTCCCTGAGATCCAAATTAAGTCCGATGACATCACAGTCCCAGTTTGAAAGTGATGTCTTTGCTCTCTGTCCTTGGACTCTCTCTGGTTCTCTTCCTCTGTCCCAGAGAATACATTTGTTATAAAATTACATATACATACACATATGGAAATGTAGCCTTCCATTAAAATTCTTACTATAAGAAGTGTAACATTTATGGGCTTATTAGTTTTGTGGCTACTTAAGGGACATTGTGTGAAAGAATAATGTTTACCTACCATTTTCTTGCCCACAGCCTTAACACAGAGGTAGATTTATTTTCCAAGTCTGTTTTTATTTGCCTTACATATCAGGAAACTATAACAACAAATGATTAATTTGTGCTTTAAGCCTTTAAGAAATTAACTACCACCAACTCTGCTCTAACAATTAATTGATGCAAGGCTGTGTGAATTTCAGCATACTATCTTATTTATTATGCTTTCTGTCCATGGCAATACCTCTGCCCACCTGTGTGGAATCTGAGATGGAGATGTACAGTTACAGTCTCAAGATCTGGGCAAACCTGTGCCTCTGGCAGGGCTGGAACTCAGGGCCCCTGGCCCCCTGCCCTATGATCTGTCCCCTTTCCAACGTGACCGTACCTATATCTGTGGAGGAAACTGGCCATTTGGATAATAACCGCTGAAATGTAGCTTCATTTAGGAGGATGGGTTTACACGCACACATATTCATGCAGAGAGCGAAGGATGACATCACATCTGATAAGAAAGAGTGAAGTGTAACCATGAACTGAATGAGAAGTCAAATAACTAATCTAGAAGGACTCTTCCCCCAAATCACATGATGTACCACTCAGATTCATTATTTTTGGTTGAATGTCATTTCCCATAACTTCTTGGACTGTTTGCATATTGATAAATGTATTTTTAGGTTTCAGAACATTATAATTCTTTGGACACTTTCCCAATCTTTAAAACTTACATGTTGGTGGGGAAAATATAAAGCCATCTTTTTTCTTCATAAAGTACAGTAAGCATCCGTGGGGTACTTACT
>NW_006375537.1:0-1133 GCF_000327345.1 Myotis davidii | reverse complement strand
AAAAAAAAGGTATATAGAAACTAGAATGAACTTACAAAGTGGTACCTGACCAAATTTATGTTGACAAGACCTAATTAGCAGTAAGAAATCTAAATGGCTTTTGAATAAATTAGTTTATATTTTTATTTTCTTGTACACTCAACGTATGTAGCTCTCTGGAGTTCTGAGTATATCAAATTAGTTTAGACTTCTCAGTATTAATGAGTGAACTATCAAATTACTAGTTAATCCTATTTGAATATTATACCTCAAATTTGTAATCCACATAACTTATATTGTAAAATAGTTATTTAATGGCAGAATTGCCAACCTAGGGTATATGAACCTGAACTGTATTTTTAAAAAGACAGTGTTTTTCCATCACATCCTTTCACCCCAGCCTAGATTATTTCTCTTCATAGTATTTTCAAAGACATTAAAGATCTTATAACTCATTATATTTTAATCTTTAGACTGAGTTTATAAAAGAGGTAAATTTTGAATCTCAGCTAACTAAGGCTACACAATAGCTTACCCTTATATATTTGCATGTCATGATTATGAAAGCATTTTTGCATTCAGTAAAATGAATCCTTTACATACATATTTCATTTACTTTTGGTGATTATGTAGACTCATGAAAAAAAACTACTACAGTCAGATAAAACATCTTTTCATCTCTTCATAGAGTTCTTTCTAGCCTTTCTGTAGTCAATCCCCCCTTCACTCCCAGCCTTTGGCAACCACTGATCTGGTTTCTATCGCTGGATTGCCTTTTCAACAGGGTCCAAAAAATGGAAGCATACATTAGGTAGCCCTTTGTGTCTGCCTACTTTCATTTCACACAGTGCTTTTGAGATTCATCCATGTCACTGAACACATAAGTAGTTTGTCCCATTTCATTTCTGAGTAGAAATTTATTTTATAGAATCTAGCTTAATTTTGATAACTAAATTATTATTTTCTTTGGCTTCTTTACTGCTCTCTGATTTATCTTTTTGGTATCACCCCTATCCCACAAATTATTTTCAATTATTTTTGGTGCAAGGCAAAGCATAGATGGTTGGATGATAGAGTGATAAAGTAGACCATAGAGGAAAATTGACCTTATAACAAGCATTTATAACACAACTAGGGGCCCAGTGCACAAATTC
>NW_006375536.1:0-1133 GCF_000327345.1 Myotis davidii | reverse complement strand
ACATCTGTAAAATTACTTTGAGAAGCACATAACTCGATACTTTATCAAAAGATTTCTATTTTCTAAGGTGAACTAGGTGGAAGATCAAAGTAAGAGTATTAAGTTGGCAACGTCTTCTGAAACCTAATGTTATAACTACAAGATTCAGCTTAAAAGTAAATTGCAGTATATATATACAAAAACTTACGTGTGTTTTCATGCCTAGGGAGATTTACATGTGATAATATTTATCAATATAAGGAAAGTCTAAGAAAAGATACCTTAGCATTGGTGTGTGAATATGACACTTTACCTAAATTCATCTTCGCACTTCAGTTTGTTCATGTGTCTCTGCTACAAAAGGAAGTTCAAAGAGTATTGTTTATACAGGCTGGTAGGCAAAAGAACTACCAGTAACTAGTTGAGTAACTTCAGTTAAGTCATTTTAACCTCTCAGGTTCTCATTTAAACCAAATGATCTCTTCAAGTCATTTCTAAAGTGAACATTCAGTGATTTGAGGAGATCTATCTTTTGGATAAATTCTGGGTAGGGACTGCTCTGCATAGTCCCTGTTCCTCTGGGATATGGGCCTTTTGTTTCTCACTTGTAGTCAGAGCCACTTTATCCCTAACCAACTATACCTACTTTAGGAAAATCTCACTGCAAGGACTCAACAGTGATGAGGGATCTATACTAAAACAGCATCCTCCATCTGGCCCAATAAGATAAGTCCAAAGCATGTGTCTTCTCTGGAGGAACCTCCCAGGCCTCCCTAGCTTGATGCCCTGGTCTTATCCCTTTCCACATTCTTCTTCTGCATCCACTTATCTGAACTTCCCCTTCCGAATCTACTTCCACCTCTAGATTGACATCCAAGCTGATATTCTCCAATGCACACAGAGAAGGGTTCATGAAAGACAGTCAGCAAAAAACTTGAGATTCATTTCAACTTGAAGAAAACTTATGGTTCTTTATGCTCCCTACAACATAAAACACAGCTTTTCTCTAAAATCTCAACCATTATTCATAATCCTGATCTTCTATTAACAATTCACATCTTTCCTGGAAACACATTTCTTTCTCTGTTCTCTCATGTAAAAGATACATTCTAACCCAGAGCGGTGTGGCTCAGCAGTTGAGTGTCAAGCCAGGA
>NW_006375535.1:0-1133 GCF_000327345.1 Myotis davidii | reverse complement strand
TCTTCCTTTCTCTCTAAAATCAATTTTTAAAATCTTTAAAAAATATTTAGGACATAGAAGAACAAGTTAAATGGCACAGTGAAATAATAATTAGGCAAATCCTGAACACGGGACATTCTGTAAGACTACTGGCCTGGTCTCTTGAAAGAATCCATATCACACACTGTGGTAGTCTGAAAAATGGCACACCAAGGTGTCCAGGAATTAAGAACTCTTAATTCTTACAAACTGTGAATACTACCTAATATGGCAAAATAGACTAGATGTGTGATTTAGGATCTTGAGATGGAGGGATTTTCTTGGTTTATCTAGGTGGGCAATACATGCAACAATGCTTTATAAGAGGAATGCAGAGGGAGGTTTGACTACAGTAGAGAAAAAGGTGATGTGCCCAAAGGGGCAGAGCTTGGAGGGATGTGGCCTGGAGTCACCGGCATGCTTGCTGGTAGCTGAAGCAGAACATGTGATGAATGACATAGTTCACAGATTCTTTTGTGGAACCAGCCCTGATAACACCTATAGTTTAGCCTCTTAAGACTAATTTTGGACTTTTCTCCAGAACTGGAAAAGGATATATTTGTGTTGGTTTAAACAACTGAATTTGTGGTAATTTCTTACAGTGGATCAAGAAACTAATACATCCAGAAGAAAAATAATAATGATAAAGAGACAAGGGTAGGTGGTGCTCTCATGGTGTAGAATAACAACTCACTGCAGTGTCAGAATACAGACTAGAATTATGATTTAGATATTACCAAATTTGATATTACACACTTTTAGATATTATCAAATTTGAAATGACTAAGAATTTGAGTGTAGATTAGATGACAATATCAAAGTCATTATCATTATTTTTCTATCTTAAGAGATGCAGCTGGAGTATTTTGAGACAAAGCATTATGATTTCTGTATCTTGCATTCAAATTGAAGAAAATATAAGAAGATATCTCTATGTCCCTATAGACAGGAAATTATAAAGCAAATATGACATAATCATTATTGAAACTAGGTGATGGTATGTGGTTTCATTGAAAAAAATATTTTGTTTTTAGCATATATTTATAGGTTATTCTTAATAAAGGGAGAAAAGTTCTATAATAAAAATGTGCAAAGTAAATTTTTAAAAAGTTAAT
>NW_006375534.1:0-1133 GCF_000327345.1 Myotis davidii | reverse complement strand
AAAAGCAGAGGGTGTTAAAAAGATTGAAGAAGTCCCTTAATAAATCTCATTGATGCTAAAATATTCTCATACTGTTTCTATAATCTCAGTATATGTCATGTTTACCATCTTTCTCTATAGGTGATGCTGAATATTTTGTCAAAGCCACCACCAAGTGTTTTCTACTCCTATTCCATTGCTTGGTCCCAGCCTTCAATACTGAGAAAAATGTGGGTGCACCTATTTTTCAAGCTAAGGCTGTTATAAATCTGAAACTCACTAGGAATAACCTTTGTAGTGGAGTATAAAAGAGATTAACTTTCACTTGTTTTACTATCCAAGTAATGTCTAATTCACAGCTTTCATAGTAATAACAATCAGCTTACCATCAATAACGATGTTGCTTAATTTTTTATATTTATCTTTAAGACTCTCATATAATGTCACGGTGCTACTATTGTTAGGAATAAGTAACCACAACTACAAAAATGTAGGAACCTGTGGCTTTTTGGCATGTTGCATTCTAAGGAGAGAAACACAAGACAAATTCTGCTTGAAGAAGCCCTGTGAGGAAGGACCTGGCCTTCCTAATCTAACCGAATCTACTCTTTCAAATGAGAGACATGAACTATATATTTAATTGGCTTTATTCTTTTACCATCACTAACCTACTTTATTTGGCTTTGAAAAAGTTAGAAACTGTCAGCGTACCCATCTGTTAAAAAAGGCCACAGTGAAAGTCTTAGAACATCTGGTCAAAAGACTGAATTTTCCTCTCCTGTGAAGACTGGTATTTTTATCTAGTACTCTCAGTTTGTCTGCATAATTTTCCCCCACAAATTGGTATTTAAACCTCAAAACCTTTAGCTAACTACATCTGTCAATGATATTTTATTGTTTAATTTTCTTTTTATGGAGCCAAATTACATCTCTCCCACATACAGCCGGCACTTTACATGTCTAATTTGTCGACATGTTCTATAATGATAATTTCATTGATTTAGAAAGTGACATTATGAGCAACATATGTTCAGTTTAGCAGTAGACCTTGTTATGGCAATCAATTCTTTTCCCCTCCAGAACTCAACTATATTCCACATTTAGAAGCGACAAAATAATTTAACCAGTTCAGTTCTTACGACTTAAAAAAAGAG
>NW_006375533.1:0-1133 GCF_000327345.1 Myotis davidii | reverse complement strand
ATCAGGAGTTTATGAATACACTTTGTCCAATTGATCGTCAACAAATCAAGGGAGGAATCTCCAAGACAAGGATATGCTCATGATCGTCTCCCTGCTCCCTTGATTTATTATCCTGCATTGTGCTCCACTTAAGAGGGATGAGGCCTCTCCAAAGGAAATAGGGTGGAATGAAAGAATGGCAGCAGAATAGGTGTCGTGCATTTATAAATCTATCAACTATGCCAAATTCCACCTGTCATCAGGACCCACTTTTCAGAAATTGTGACCAGTTGGGAGGTAAGATAAGTTGAATTTGTTGAAGGATTTAAAATATTTCCAAACAGTCACTGAAAGCTTCAGACCAAATTTTACCACCCCACCACTGGGATAATAAAAGGTGTTATCAGATTAGAATATATAGACACTCAGCTATTGAGAACTTGGTCCACTATTCAGGCCTCTCTTGAATTTGTTGAAAATTCTTGAAATACTGTGACATTCACCATTTTCCTAAAACTTAAGGATTTGAGCTTTAGTTAATATCTTGACTACACGGATATTACTGATGTCCTCTTCCAAAAAGGGAATAAATAAAAAGAAAAATATCAAAGTCAGACAGATATTTCACATGAAGTAGAGAGAAAGATAAAATCTCAAACAAAAGGGGCTGAAGATTATTACACTAACAATCCAGGTAAGAAAAAAATAATCTGCTGGTTTTACTCCAGGACATCTTAAATACTTAAGTGGGGGTGTTCAGCATATGCTTCATATTGGGACAGAAGACACTTGAACAGGAAAACAATAATTTGCATGGAGTGAGATTTTAAAAGTATCTACTGAATAATTATAAAGAATTAACAGAAAGCTGGATTGGCGGTAAGGTATATATTTTCTCTAGGGTAAGTATAAAAGAGGTACAGCTAGTGCCAAATCACTGAGACAAAAAGTCATACCCAGTGATTATCAGAACAAATATACTGTGAGTTAGTTATAGAAGCATGGTCCACAGATCAGCAACATCATCATTTGTTAGAAATGTAAATTATTGGCTCCACCCATAATTTCTGCTGAATCAGAAAGTCTGTCAGTAGGTCGCAGGAATCTGTGTTTTAACCAACCCTCCAGGTGACTCTGATGCCTGCTAAAGTTTG
>NW_006375532.1:0-1133 GCF_000327345.1 Myotis davidii | reverse complement strand
CTTGAAACTTATATAATCCTATTAACCAATGTCACCCCAAATTTAATACAAATACAAATTTGTATAAATTTAATACAAATTAAGTGTATATTCAATATCCTTTAGGGCACAATTTTTCTTAAATCTGTTATACATTCTGTGTTTTCAAACAGTGATGTCAAAATGGTTGGGAAGCGAGATGCTGCTCTTACCTGTAGCTAATAATAAAAATAAGTTCTATTTATTGTGCACATACTATATGCTACTTAAAATGAAATTTTTCTTAATTGAAATATATTTTAAAGCCTTACAAACCTATAGGCAATTTATAGATTTGAAAACTGAGTCTTAGAAATGTGCGATAATTTGCCTAAGTCCCATTGTTTGTAAGTGATAGAGCTGACATAAATTCACTCATCTGTTTTAATGTTCATTGAACTCATGTTCTGAGTTAAATAATGCAACACATGCAGGAGGGACTTTGGTGCTTAATATAGAACAATGTTCCTGTTGTCATGGCACTTACATTGTAATGATTGAGACTGACAACAAATATGTTAAAAAGTAATTTGAGTAAATGGAAAAAAAAACTAACAAATATTGTTAAGTAGCTATACAGAAGATAAAACATATAAATGAGATAAGTTATGGGGTGTGAGTTAGGACAAGTTATTAAGGAAAGCTTATCTGAGGAGCAGACATAGACTGAGGTTAAGGGCAAGAAGGCAGTGAGCAGGTAAAAATCTGGGGAAGAATTATGCAGGCAGAGAAAAAGCCTGAAAAGTTTCTCATTACAGAAATGAGTTTTATGTGTTTGAGGGACAGGATGAAGGTAGAGTTGTAGGGTATTAAACAAGGGAGGGAGATGAGGTACAAGCTGTAAAGAGAGTCAGTGTGTTTCGACATAAAAACCAAATGCAAAAGCTTCTAGGATTATTGCTTAAAGCGACAAACATGCTGACAGTTGTATGTAAGGCTCCCGCTGCTGATCTGAATAGGTGTTCCCAATTACTGTTGCAGCAGAGGGGCAAACACAGCCAGCTGTCACAACACATATATTTTGGCTGACCATGGTATACTTCCCTTGAGACAGCATAGTCATACCTGCTATTAAAATAAACTGGTCCAGCCGAAACCGGTTTGGCTCAGTGGAT
>NW_006375531.1:0-1133 GCF_000327345.1 Myotis davidii | reverse complement strand
GGGAGTTGGGAAAGGTTTCCCTAAAAGCAGATTCTAGAGCTTTCATAATCTGTCCACATCCTAGCCTAGTAAAGAGTTAGACACAGGAAGGGGAGGAGAGGCAGAAGACTGACACTGAGATTCCGGCAGGTGTGGCTCTGGCTAATGGAGAACGATGGAGGATTCTCCGACGCTTCTCCCTGACCATTCTTCGGGACTTCGGGATGGGAAAGCGCAGCATTGAGGAGCGAATCCAGGAGGAGGCTGGCTTCCTACTGGAGGAATTACGGAAGACAAAGGGTATGGGGCCTCAAGGAGGGAGGGAGCTACAGAGTGGGTGGTTGTAGAGAGCTCATAGGCCTTGGTGACAGAAAGCTCTGGAATGGGAGAGGATGAAGAAGATTCAGAATTCACTGACGTTTCCAGCCAGGTCCCATATAAAAAGTTAACATGAAGGAGACTTAGAGACATCTTGTCCAAAAACTTTAATCAGTGGATCTCAGGGAGTTTGTGAATGCCTGATATCACATGCAGACTTTGACAATATGTCAGTTTGTGCCTTTTTCTGCTGATGGGACCAAATTCAATTACATATGTATGTAAACACACACAATTGTAAAAAACACATCACATAAAATTTTACCATCCTAACCATTCCTAAGGGCACTTTTCAGTAACGTTAAGCATATTCACATTATTATTAAACAGATCATTAGAAATTTTTCATCTTGAAAATCTGAAACACTATACCCATTTCATTATAGTTTTAAAGGAACCTGGTCCCCACCCAAAAATAAGATCTGGAGCCACCAAGGTCTAGAGAAAAAACACACAGGGGCTGAGAAAAACAAAGATGAATAGTTAAAAGACAGAATTGATGATAATTTCTCTAAGTCAGAGGTCCCTCACCTGGACTCCATGGATACCAAATAGTCTACATAAGATTTTGAATGTCTATATATCTCCAGAAATAATTTGCAAAATTGTATATTTGTGATTATAGGCATTGCTCTGGGGAAATCATCCCCAAATCCACTGTCCTGAGAAGTATCCTGTATTATAGACAGAGCAGCTGAGACCAAGGGAAGGATTTGCTTAATAGGTCAAATGGAACCATTAATAGATATAGACAAACTCCAGCCAGCCATTTTTTT
>NW_006375530.1:0-1133 GCF_000327345.1 Myotis davidii | reverse complement strand
ATCTATCTATCTATCTATCTATCTATCTCCCAACCACCATTGGGAAAGGCAGATGAATTGGTTGGGTTGATTAGTCAGGGGCTTAGAAGGAAAAAGATTGGAGGATCAGGGACATGAGGTTTTAGGGAAGACACATGTGGATGGGCATATGTGTGCGGGCACAAAATATGCAGATGTTTGTGTCTCATCGTCATGCCCATGGGCAGTATCTCAAAAATCAGGGGGCAGGATGACTCCTTCTGTGATGTCATCCAGAATCTGAATCTTTGGCAACCCCAGTGAAGGTGTAATGGACATGAACAGAGTGGCCATGGTGTTAGGAATGAAGGTTAAACATGAGTCTGATGGCATGGGGTACCTCACCAAGACTGATCTAGCTATTGCTACTGCTGGATACTCAGCCTTCTAGCAGCAGAGACTGATGCTGAGATCTCACATGCACCATTTCTCAAGGAGCCCCATTAGATGGTTGTGAATTTATAGCTTCATCTTATAAGAGGAGCTAGGAGGACTATTGCACAAAGGGGCAGTCTCTTACACCAGACCCTTTCATTCTGATGAAGATGGCAGTTTTCCCTTCTCAGAACCCATATATTCTCCATATCTGGTTCACCATCCCTCTTCTCAAGGCCTCAACCTATTGACCAGTCCCATACAAGGTCATCTCAGACACATTTTATGGCAAAAGAAGTATAATGATAGACACACAGCAAGATAATCTTCTTGCTATTCTGTGACTCATCACCTCAAAGAGCTGGCCTTATAGGACTGGCCTATTAAAGGCTCAATTAAGGCACCAGTTTAGGGAAACACACTACAGGTCAGTGTGTGATCCTATATACATTAGTATACACACAGTTCATACTAACTGGTGTCATATATATTGTGTTCTCAGCAGTTAGAATATATGATTCCTGGAACCAAAGGGGCAGATATAGAATTGGTCCCTCTTATCATTACCCAATGACCAAACTGTATAATTGATGTTTGCCGTCCCTGCAATCTTAACTTCTACCAGGTTAGAAGTTCCTGTTTCCAGGATTGGTGGTTGGGACACTTCCACAGGGCACTTGGTTTCTCAGGTCAGTGTGTCAGAGGCCAATACAGTAGTTACTGTCAATTCGTAGTTCTAT
>NW_006375529.1:0-1133 GCF_000327345.1 Myotis davidii | reverse complement strand
TTTGAACCACAGATCAGCTAATACCAGGCACGAAACACCAGTTTTCAGATCATTAGTACAAAGCATCTTCCCCAGGAGGCAATAAAATGTTGCTTTATATAACTCAGCTACAGTTACACTGCTTTCAAAAAGCAGGACTCGCCCTGAAAAGAAATTTACATGAAAACAGTCCCATTGTTTGAGAACTTATGCAAGTGCTGCACAAAGAGTTTTGATAGTGATTTTTTTAAAAAAATTAAATCTTTATCCCAGCCTCAAAGATATACTGAGAAACTTGGTTACCTAAAAAGAATTCCAATGCACTTTAAAACACGCGTACAACATAGAGTTGGTTTAAAATCGACCCCCCAGGCTCCAAACTTCTTCCTAAGCTTCAAAGCCTTCTATAATGAATGACCTATGCAGTCTAGTGCTTTTCAATTTAACACTTAGGAGGATCACTCATTACTAGTTAAGACATTTGAAGATAACAACTACAAAAATTGACATAGCTCCAAATATTTTGAACAACATAAAATGTTTCTCCTTTGGGTGAAGCTTTTAGGGATCCCATAGGGACACATACCCCTCAGGGCTCAATCAGCAGAAGACAGAGCTCTGAGTACCTCAGTTCCTGTTGATTGCCTCTCACTTCCCTCGCGCTAGGAATTTGGATGTGTCCATTACCGCATGTTCAAACAATGGACCGCCTGTGCCTGGAATCTGATTTCCATAGAAAGACATTACGGGGATGGGTGAGGAAGAAGGTGCCCTACCAAATGTTGTGACATTTCCCTTTGGTTTTCACTTTCTTTAAATTATTTTGCATTTACTACCTAATGTCTGTCTGGCTTTGGTAGCCTCCGTTTCTTTTCTTTTTCGTTTCCTCCTAAATTTACTATGGAGGAGGATCAAAGTTTGGAGTTTCTTCTACCCCGGAAGTTGGCATTTCTGCAGGCACAAATGAACTTGGTTTTCAAGTACCAGTCTTTGAACACCAGAAATTCCTTTAATGATCCCATCAGACTATTTAGACTTTGGTCCCAGCTCTGCCATTTACTAACTTTGACACTTTGGACAAGTCATTTTAATCTTTTGAAGCTTCAGTTTCCTTATCAATAGACAGGAATCATCATCATCATCATCATCATCAT
>NW_006375528.1:0-1133 GCF_000327345.1 Myotis davidii | reverse complement strand
ACAACTGAATCCTGTAGGAAAATCTATATGCAGCACTGCCTAATTGATAGAAGTGCTCCTGTGATTAACATGTATGCTAATATCAGCTAATAGATTTTTTTTGGCCTCTTCTCAATAAATAACCCATCCCACTTGCCTGCCCCATTCTCCCAACTCCCCTCACTCTTACAGAGTCGCTTGGGTTCCAGAGCAATAGGCAGATGTGGTTAGAATCTGCACAGCTGCTGCTTAGCTGTGCGACGTGTGTGATTGAGGCATGGAAACCAGTTGGGAGACCTTTACTGATATTCCTTGTGAGAAGTGATGAGGGTCAAAGCGAAAGCAGCGGAAGTGAGAGTAGATAGAAAAGTGTGCACAGGGGGCATATACAAGTGAAGAGGGTAGGACTGGAGGGCCTTGACTGTTGATCGATTGGGTGTGGTAAGGTGAGGAAAACGGTGGAGTCCTGGTGAACTATGAGGTTCCTAGCTTGGGTTCATTTCTTATTGCTTCCCTTCTCCAGCATTCTGTTAGCTGTCACCGCTGCTGGGGTGCCTAGGAAACCCATAACTCCGAGGAGTCAAGTGCATGAGAGTTAGTCCTCGGGCCAGGGGGTGTTTTCTTGATTGCTCCCGTCTAGTTCTTGAGACAGGTGAATCCAGATAAGCAGGTTTTACTGTGTGTAAAGCACATTTGTCCTTTTCCAACGGGCTCAGGGACATCATTTGTAAACATCAGTTACTGGCTAAATGGTGCTGTTTTATGGGCACCTTCAAAGACTACTGAAGTGAGAAGAGCCCCTACACTGCCTTTTTCTGCTGTGCTGCTTGAATGAGTCTGGCTGCTTTATATAACTGTCTACTTACAACTTAGGGGGAAACGTCCCTGCAGGTTAAGCTGATTAAAACAACTGTCAGCGCTCCTTGCTGATTGCTGCCAGAGTGGTTAGTGTGGGCTCTCTGGTTTGCTGTTGTTTTAGATACACGTGTGTTTTGCACCTCAAGATGAAGGGCTGAAAGGTGTCTATCCAGGCTTCCTAGTAGAAATGTAGAATGAGTGGGCTTTTTTGAGGTGTTTTCCTATTTATTGACACTTTTTTGCTTACCCCAGGTTCACATCTATAGTCTAGGACAGTGGTTCTCAACCTTCTGGCC
>NW_006375527.1:0-1133 GCF_000327345.1 Myotis davidii | reverse complement strand
ATAATCATTATATGTTGCTGAAAATACCTTGGTGATGTGGTAAATAACTATTTACTGAGGTTAAAAATATACCATGTCCCCTTTTCACTATCCTATTATCATGGCTGCAGCAAGGGAAGAAGATATTTAATTCAGAATGCTGGGCCTGAATCTTCTCTTTTCAGATTGTCTGATCTCACTGAGTCCTTGTTTAAAGCAGATCAGAAAAAAAGAGGAAAGAGAGGATCCCCAGGCTCATGATGGTGGCTAGCTTCCTACATTGTAGACGAAATATATTTCTAAATCCTAGTCTGAGTAACCAATCCTTTTAGGCAGGACACTAGATTATAAGAGACAGTAACACAGTGTAAATCGACTTAAGGAAAAACAAAGTCGAAAAGAGAGATTTTGCTTTGTTTGTTTTGTTTTAAGACTACTGGGGGCTTCCATAATCAAACAGAGATTTAAACAACCAAACTCAGAAAACATGAACTCAGGCAGCTCTGGTTGTAGGGCAATGAAAACCAGGGATCCAATGTTGTCAACTCCTCTCTTTCCTTCTTCCTCTCTGCTTCTCTTCAGCTATTAATTTTACTCTTTCTGATTATAAGTCTTCATTATCACACAGTGGGAGAAATTGAGTCTAGCAGCAAGGGAGTCACAACCTTACAGCCCCAGACCAGAAACAAACGAACAAAAACACACAAGAGTTATTTCTCCACACTCCAGGCAAAAATACTCCTGGAAAGGAATCCCATGAGTTAGGCTCAGCTTGAGGCGCATGCTCACCACGTGGATAAGTCACGATGACTAGGAGGGAATTTCTATGACTGGCCTAACTTAGGTTGTATCCACTCCTTTGAGGAATTACTGACTTTTGACCAAAACAGCTGTCAAGTGGTGGAGGTATCTATAAGGACCATGAGGTGGGAGGTGGAGTAGGGGCATTGTTAGCCATAGAAAAAGGGAGGGTTTTAGGCACACACACAAAAGATACTCGCCTCAGTAACCAGCAACATAACACTGATGTTTATGGGCCTTTACATCCTTGGTTCTAACCGTTCTGACAAATGAACTTGGTGAACTTACAAGTGAGGGACCGCCTAAATCTGAAAAATTACTCAAGGGGAAAAAAGACAATGGTTGTGGGAGAA
>NW_006375526.1:0-1133 GCF_000327345.1 Myotis davidii | reverse complement strand
AGTATAGTGGTTATACATTTATATAACTTATGAGGTGATACCCTCAATAAGTCTAGTACGTACTTGATAACATAATAGTTATTCTCTTTGTAGCTTGTCCATTTCTGGGAAAAATGTCTATTAAAATTGTTTGAATCTCAGTGAATCTTTAAGTCAATGAATTATATGTATGTTTTCTTTGTTCTTGGTATCCCTGGGTATCTGGAATATTAAGACAAAAGGAACAAAGTTGGAAGTGCTTACTCATTGAGACACAATTCGGAAAAATTAATGTAAAAATCCTCTCTTAAAAATGATCTTAATTTATATCCTCTGTGGTTTGAAGGATGCTTAACTCTTAACCACAAATCACTGCTACCATTTATTAAATATATAAGATATACCGGGTACTGTGTCAGATGTTCCACTTATTTTATGTCTAATTTCTATGAAAACCATACATGGAGTTATCCCATTTTACAAATGAAGAAACTATGTTCTGAGAGGTTAAATAGCCTACCCAGTGTTTGCCCACATAGGAAATGATGAGGCCGGATGCTAAACCCTGTGTGTCTTTTGCTCACAGTCATATTCCCAGGCCTTGGACAGGCAAGACTGGAAAGTTTAAGTCAATAAATAGATGGTGATTGAATGAATACTTCTGTCTTGCTATTTCCTATGAATGACTCACATTTCACTGATCAAATTATAAAACTTTCAAAATGAAAAGAGTTTTAATAACTATCAAGTTTAAACTTTACACTATCTAGCATCATATTCAGATGAGAAAGTGGTCAGAAATCTAATTAATCAAAGAAAGAATGCCAGAATGCCCAAATTGTGAAGAATGTATCATAGAAATGTATACTTGAAACCAACATAGTCAAACCAATGTCACTCTAATAAATTTAAACTTTTAAGAAAGTTGTGTATTGCCAAGGATGTCTTAAAATTTTATTTTCTATTTTTCTGAATTGACAATTAAAGTAGGGGCATAAACACTATCCTGTATGGCAAGGTTACATTGATATTTATTTGTTTCCACCATTATTTCCTTCTTTAATTTGGAGCTAGGAAAGAAAAGACACACTAAAATTATCTACCAACTTAGTAAAACTGACCTAAATTAACAAAGAATAAATTTGAACCTGACA
>NW_006375525.1:0-1133 GCF_000327345.1 Myotis davidii | reverse complement strand
CTCTGAAATCAATAAAAATATATTGTTAGAAAAGTAACTGGCTTCATTTGGATGCAAATGACTAGCTCAATAAGGGATAGATAGAAGGTACAATATTTAAATATCAAGTCATTTCTGATTTGAAATCAGAATACCGTTTTCTAAATGAAAATAAAACTTAATAAATTATGTTTGTCTTGAAATAGAGGTTCAACATTTTATTACTCAAATTATCCTAAAGTTCCATTTTGATGTTAGACTGTTTTGACATGAGAGTGATATGTTCTGTCTCAGTACTTTAAGGTATCTTTCACTTGTCATGCTCAAAATGCTACTGTCCATTGTTATTTTTTTCTGATTCATCATTTGTAAAATGGTATGCTTATAATAAAAATGCCTAAAATGTATGTTGTTATGATATTAATTAACAATTATAAGGGAGTTAGAGCAACATGTGACACATAGTAAGCACAGGATTAATATTAGATAGTATCTTCATTATTACTGCAATTAGCATGCAGGGTAACACAGGATGGTCATATAAGAGGTCATCTATGCACTTGGACCTATGAACTCTCAGGAGGCAAGGGGAATAGGGAAAGGAATGCAAAACAACGAGGGCAACTTTTGTTACAATAGAAGTGGTTGTCAACACATTAAACTTAACACTGAAGAGATGGGGCAGGGAAAATGTTCTTAAAATTTCTAGCTACCCCTATCATGTGTTGCCCAATCTCAATTTAGGAAATAAAATATTCTTCAAAAGGCATATGGTTCCTTTTATCATTCAATCAGCATGATATTTAAATTAACCCAGAGACATGAAAACCTATATTGGTCGAGAAACCAAACAAATCACAACAAACAAAAGCAAAACAAAAGAGAAATCCAAAAAAGAAAGCCAAAATGTTCAAAATCCTTATTGTTCATGACCTAGGCCCATATGCTAAAGTATATTGTTTTAATCTAAGAAAAAATGCAGATCAGATGGAATCTCCTGTTAAGAAAGATTGCTGCTGCCCATTATTTCTGATTTATTCTACCCAAGTTTAATGAGCATTTTAAGTGGCAAGTGTGACAATAGAACCAATAAATATTTGTGTTACTCTAAATCTTGATGACCATTTATCGACAAATGTGCTATATAAAAAAAA
>NW_006375524.1:0-1133 GCF_000327345.1 Myotis davidii | reverse complement strand
AAAAAATGTTGAGATTAGATCTCTTCAGAAATGTTACTTTGGCACCATCTGCTGGGGAGCTTTTAAAATCTTCCCTGTACATAAATTTCTTATTACCTTCCCAAAATGATTTAAAGGACACATTGTCCATCATTTACACCTGACCTGAGCATCCCAGCAGCCTTTGTTCGTAGGAATTTATGTGTAAATTCAGCATCACTTAAGGGGCACAGAACTTGTCCTGGGTAACTTCATTCTAGCACGTGTACTAAGTTTTAGAATGTGTTTGGATTTTATGTGTGGCACCTGTTCAGCTGAGTCTCAGCAGCACCTGACAACCACTGCTGCACTTTTCTTGACAACCTGGGCTGTCTTTGAAGGCCTGTGCACCAGGCACCCGAGACATATTTACGTACTTAACGCTCTAACAAGCAAACACTTGTTACGTGAAACTTCCGGCCTCCCAGGACTTGGACCACTCTTCAAGGATGCTTCCCAGCACCATTACAGCAGCTTGTCACTTGCCGGGAGGGTGACCTTGGGCAAATAATTTAACCACTGTCTGTCTTCTCCTCTATAAACTAGCTGGCTGACCTGTTACACTGGTACTAGGAGACCACAATGGTTAACACAGCCTGGCACTAAGCACCCCCCAAGTTACCATCACTTATTCCCACACACCCTGCTTTTCCTCTGGGAATACTCCTAAGACCGGCAGAATCTCCAGGAAGAAAACCCTTTGCTCCATCTACTTAAGACGAGATAGATTTTATTTATTAATGGATTAAGCTGTGATCTGAGATCACACTTATTTCCAGAGTTTCTGATATCAAATAGCCTCGTTATGGCACTATCACTTTTTACATAATTATTTCTGAGAAAATTGGGAAGACATAGACTTTTAAGTCTCCCCTTGTCCACTGACCCAAAATTCATCTGTGGTAGAAGCCACTGGTTGTCCCCCAAATCCATCATCCATCCTTTCCTTTCATGGAGCGAGAATAGCAGACGGGCACACAGCTGTTGACATTCCCAGTCTAACTGGCAGTCTGGTGTGGCCATGTGATGAAGTTTTTGCCAGTGGAATATGCTGAGAAGTGATGTGCACCACGTACAGGTTGAGCCCCACAAAACTTCCCAGGCTGCATGAACTG
>NW_006375523.1:0-1132 GCF_000327345.1 Myotis davidii | reverse complement strand
CTTGCAGTGGCCATGCCTACTCTGGCCAATGACATATTCCCAGGTGTGACTGACAAACATGTACCTTCCCTATTTCACCTAGACTGGGCATGGATCTATTTTCCCCACTAATGATTTGTGGGGAATAGACTGGTGATTAAACTGCAGCTTCCTGGCAATGCTGCACAAATGACTATAATATCTGGCCTTCCATTTGCTCCTTTCTTGTTAATAACTGGGTTAATTACAATGGTATCATTCATCCCTGAGAACAAAGGAACCTCTTGTAATCTTACAAAAGAGAAAGGACTAAGGTCTCTGCCTTCTGTAGCTGCTTCCTGATATCAGAGGAGAGTAGATCTGCCTATTCCAAGGCTTGAAGGTGCTCCCTATCTGACAGAGGAAGGCAGAAGTAAAAAGGAAAACAAGTCTGTCTGTAAGGAAGAGGTATTCTGCAAAGTCCAGGTCAATCTGGGTTCCTGGGAGGTGAGATGGGCAATGTCCAGGAAGATGACAGGTTGACAAGCTGGCATCCTTATTGTATTCTAAAAATGACAAACTTTTCAAGAAGGTTAAAAGACATAATTCAAAAGTGAGGAGACAGAACAAGTAAAGGTCTAGTGAGAGGTAAAAACCCAAGGGAAAGATTTATTTAGAATGTTCCCAATTAGGTTGGAGGAATGGCTTACCTAGAGGCAGGTGTGCCACACCTGTCTGAAGTCCTTTTGTCCACTATACTTAATCTAAATTAAGCTGAGGGAAATATTCTATGATTTTTCTCTTCAGAAACTGTGGGCGTTTTCTTTCTGACCCATTTGCTTGAAAGCTGATAGACCACCCATGTTTCATTGACTCAACCATAAGTCCAAACCATTGAGTCTCATTTCAGGAGACTGTGATGCAGATGGCTTCAAGAGTGAGGCCTATATTGTATGAGCAATCAACCAGGTTAACAAGTACATAGGCATACATTTTATGAAAACAGAAGCAAACAAAGCACAAAGGTTAATGCACACAGCAAATCATAAGATTTCCAAATGCAAGATTTTTGCTGCAAAGCATGTAGTGAAAATCTGATAGATTGACTGTCTGCAGTTAGAATATCTCTGGTAATGTTATTAGGTGCTGAGGTCTATATGGCATACACAGACAC
>NW_006375522.1:0-1133 GCF_000327345.1 Myotis davidii | reverse complement strand
ATGAGATAATGGGCATACTATGAGTATGGGCATACTTGATTTTTAAAAAAAAACATGATACATTGAATAATGGTTTTTAGTACATATTAGATTATCGTAATCTTTAAGCCTGATTAGCTGAAATGGTTTAAAGTGTAGTGCTTTTGGTGGAGGCAGATGATAGAGAGTATATCAGGCAGCTATTTCAACAATGAACCCCAAATCTCAATGGCTCACAGCAAATATTTATTGTTCCCATTCATTGGCTTAGGAGTTGACTAAGGTTCATTTGATTTGAGCCAGGTTCAGCAAGATTGGCTCCAGGCAGTAAGACTGTGCATGGGTCTGCTCTGTGTGTCTAATCCAGGCTCCCTATGATGGGCTTGTCAAATAATGATGGCATAAACACAAAGCAGGGTGTAAAAACACACGGTGCTTCTTACTGGTAAGGCTTGCTTCAGAATTGGCACAGTGTCACATTGCCGACATTCAGTTGGCCAAAATAGGTCATGAGGCCAGATCCAAAATCCATGGGCCAATGGGAGGAACTGCCAAGACAACTGGCAAGGCCTTGGGTGCTTAATAATCATACGGGGAGTGAGTAAAGAAGTGGTAACAATACTCCAACGTACCATAGGTAGAGAGACATTCTAGTTTGGAAAGATAAGCTATGGATACTGCTTACAGTTGTAAATGGCATATTACCTTTCCTGTCTTTCTGCTTCCATTACATTGATAATTGACAGCAAAACCCCAGTCTGATGTTGTAGGTTAGCATCAGCAAGTGCAGCTCATCATTTGAATGGTTGAGACAAGCACAGACTTTCCAGGTGGTCCCAAGGTAAGTCGCCCTTACTGTACTGTGACTGTGCTATGTGTTGTTATTAATAGTGGTCAGCTGTAGAATTAACCTGTGTATGTATGTGTGGTCCATCCAGCTGTTAGAATGTCTTTGAGAAGCAAAATAAGCAATAAACACTGAGTAAAAAACAAATTTACAATATGCACATGATAGGGAAAGGTATATGATTAGGTTGATTAAACTTTAAAGCTTTTTACAAAATGTTCAGTGAAAATCAAATACCTCAAAATCTGTATCAGAAAATTAAATGACACTTGGCTTTTGACAGAACATACTTACCTAATTTTAGGTA
>NW_006375521.1:0-1133 GCF_000327345.1 Myotis davidii | reverse complement strand
CCTAAAAACATTTTCAAAATCTATTGTAATATGTTAAATTGTGCATCAATGTACAATTTTTCTTCTTAGAAAGCTCCTACATTTTTTAAAGTTCCTTACAAATGTTTCATTTTGTTTTGTGTGTGCATACTTAGTTTGCCTTAGCAGATGTTGGGTGCAGTTTTAAGGGGTGGGCAAAGCAATCAGGTCTAAATAGATAAAAATACTCTTATTTGGGCTATACTTAAAGCTATGGTATATGTTAAGAATTTGAGTTTGGCAGACTTTGGCATAGCAGTCTCAGCCTTCCGTGCAGAACTAAACAACATAGAAATCAATATACAGGGGCAGTCTTTGGCACATTCATATAGGACTATGTCATCCAGGTAGGCAGCTGTAGGGAAGGAAAACATGGCAGAGCATCCACTGATGAGGGAGCATTGCTCTTCAGTGATCACTATGCTGCCAAGGGATGCAGGAAAAAGGACACTCTCAGAGGTCATGAGCAGCCCCTTTTGTAGCTGCTCCTCTGTTCTCTTGAGATCCTATCAGGTGAGGTTCATGCCCTTATATATTCCTCACCAGGTAGTCAGCACCTGGGTATTTTACATGAAGAGAACTGTTCTTGGCACAAAACAGTTACTCAACAAATACTTTTTGACTAAACAAATCATCTCTAACATGCACAACAATATTAGAAGGTAGATATTGTTATACCTCTGTCACAGATTAGGGACCCACCTTCCCAAATCAATTGTTTTTGATGAGTGTTTGAGATACAGTAGCTATATTTCTATGATTCTTTGTAAAAGTTAGCAAATCAGAATAGAAAAGAGAGAGGCTTTCTAATAAGACAAATTGGGTGGTGGGGCACATTTATCTCATTAGAAATATTTACAAGTTTTAAGGCTATTATTTACATGCAAATAGAAATAGCTAATAAGAAACCATACATGTAGTTTGCAAAGTGTTTAAATAATATTTAAAAATTTAGGCTGGGTTTAAATTCCAGGTTGGTGTCTCTGGACAGGTGAGCACTGGCACAGAGAAGTACATGGTGGGAAAGTCTCTTTAAGTTGAAAATCTTTCTCTGTTCTCACTTCTACTCAATATTCAGGCAGGCAACACTGTGTTGGGGAAAAGTCATGAATTTG
>NW_006375520.1:0-1133 GCF_000327345.1 Myotis davidii | reverse complement strand
CCTGCTCTAGAGCCTTCACACTGGAAATATTCAGAAAAGATTGGGAGTCTCTCCTTAAGGGAACAGAGTTAAAGACAAGATAAAACTAAGGGGGAAGGGAAGGAGTGGACATTTTCTGAACACTCCACTATGCTTTAGACAGACTCTGTACATCATCTAAATGAAACCTTGCACTCTCTCCATTGAGTATTATTGTGTTCCTCATGTGATGGATGATGGACTGAGACTCTAACAGGTGGAATAATGAGTCTAAGACCAAGTAGTTCACATGGAAGTGCATTGCTCAGATCTCCATCCAAGAAAATCTACTGCACCTAGCATAGATGATGATGCTGCCATATCTTCAGGTCTTTGTCGACATTTGTGCCAAGGTTACACTTCCCCCAGGCTGCTCCGAGGCAATGACTGAGCGCAGCAGTGACACTAGAGCCAGTCTGCTCCTGCCCAGTGTGGGAGTCCTCCCATGTTTGCTCTGAGACTGTATTGGCCTGGCTAGAACTTCCTCAGAACTATACCCAGTCAGTGATTCCTCCTATCTGATGCTCCTTCATTCCCACTCCCCTTTCAAAGGTGTCAGAGCTGTATCACCTACCACTCCTGCTCCTTCCATCATTATCCTTCATAATCATTCCCCCAATAAGTCTCTTGCACACCCTGTGTTGTCATCTGCTTCTCAAAGGACCTTACTTGACACAGGCCACAGAACTAATAGCTATAAAATTAGAGGCTACTGCACAGGCATCACTCTTTGAATACTGACTTTGATCTTACAAAAAGTACTAATATTGATAATACTACTAATAACTAACATAATATACCATAGCTTAAGTGTTTACCATGAGCTAGGTATTATGCCTAGACTTGCATGCATTATCTCATTCGGTTTCATACCAACTTTATAAGATGAATGTTATTTTAGGCATTTATAGAGGAGAAGACAAAAGCTTAGAGATGTCACAAACTTAACCAGACACATGGTTACCCAGCAACATGACCAGTATTTGCATTTGGTTCTGGATGGCTCTAAAATTCATGTTGTTAACCCTCTACATGTTTCATATACTATACTGCTTATCACAAACTCCTCTGCCTCCTTTCAACTTTCATCACTGCATATTATAGGACTATGATTT
>NW_006375519.1:0-1133 GCF_000327345.1 Myotis davidii | reverse complement strand
AAATCAATACAAAATATATTTTTTAAAAATGGTATTGGGACAGTTTATAAATTTTAATAAATTTGCAATGTACTTAATACATTTAATATTTAATACCCTTTTATTAAAAAGCAATACCCTTATGTCATGTCCTATGAGAAAACAAATCTCAGAAATGGAGAGAGTGACCAACGCTGTCCCCTGGCAGTTCTGCAAGACCTTCTGGTGCTTCAGTGATCTTTTCTGCCCTTGCCTGTCCCATCAAAAATCACCTGTTCATTGTCTCACTTCCTTTGATATTTCTAAGTGACTGCCAAGATAGAATGATAAACCAATTTATATTTAAATATATTGATGAGCAACAATGGCAGAATATTTACTATTTTAGCAGTCTTTTGGAGACATGTTGCCTCATCCCAAATGAGTAATGTTAAGTATAAGCGATTCAGTACCTGGCAAGCCAGGAGGAGAAAGATCTGTGGGCAGACAGGAATAGCCAACTGCTCTTATTAAAGGCACATAGTATTACTTATACTAATAAGTTATTGTAACTCACAAGATGAGTAGAATTTTATTTTAATAATTTCACAATTGTTTTTGCAGTGTTATGCGGGGGAGGGGGAGCCAAGAAAACCCACTTTACCTATTAACTGCAGGTAATAATATTATACAAGTAATACTTTTTAAAGAATAAGGACTTCATGATATATCAAAGTATGTTTGGAGGTAGAATATTTCTTCCCCCAGACAGAGGCTCTTTAGGAAGGAGACGAGTGTTATCCATACCTTATCATTAGAACCAACCAATGTTTACTAAGTGCACACACTGTGCTAGGCACTTAGCCATAACTTCTCCTCTGCCTAATGGTTTACACTTCTTACCCTTGCCAAGTAATGATTTTCCAAATGTGTTATCCTTTGATAAGGATTATTGGTTAATGTGACATTCTACAAATCTTGCCAAAACAATCAGATTTCTCATTTCTCTTGCCAATGTTGAAAATAGGATAGATGTATCAGGCATATATAAGTAGATTTATATCTTAGTTTTAGTTCCGATATAGATATTGAGTGAACCCATGAAACAAAATTACATGTGTGGCTGCAATAATTATTGAGAGATCAACCCATCCAGTGGAAACAAATGCTAGACA
>NW_006375518.1:0-1133 GCF_000327345.1 Myotis davidii | reverse complement strand
AAATAATTACCTATTGAGAAACAATACTTTAGGATAGATTCTTATCTGTGAAATTTCTAGGCCAACGGTTTCAGTCATTTTAATGTATCGATACTTAATGCTGAATTACTTTCTCAAAGGAACTTCTCACCAGCAGATAGTTATGAGTTTAGCTTCCTGCTGGGGTATCAGAAATTGCTCCAGTCACCATGGACCTGGCTCCCAGGAGGGAGCTAGTATCAAAGAAGTAACTGAACAAGAAAGGCCCCTAGCCCATGGGCAATGTGATAAACTGGGGGAGGCTGGGGCACAGCCCCTGGTCAGAGGTGCAAGAAAGAAATCACAGATAATCAAACCAGAGGTGAAACTGGAATATCCTGGAGGAGCAAAGAAGAGAAGATGAATGAGTTAAACTGCTAAAGAGGGAAAGGAAAATGGAGAGCTCACATTAGATGCTTAAGTTACAGAGACAAAGTATAGGTAACCAGTACAATTTTCAAAGGCGATCAAAAACAGGAAACCAAGTCAGCCTACCAAAGACACAGGTTCAGAACTTCCTGCAGGGGACTTTTGAGCAATTCATCCAGGACCTTCAGCTAATCCTTCCTACCCTTAAAAAGACCATATCACTTCTTACAACAGAAGCCACTATGCTCACTGCACACCGGGATGGAGGGGCAGTGAGTACTAGTTAAGTAAGCCCTTTCTGTATGCTCATTGAACCAATTCCTGGGTTTGATAATTGAGCTATTGCCATGCTCAGTGCAGAGGGAGAGGCTCTTATTAAAATCCAGACCAGCCAAGCCCATCACTTTCACCTGCTAGGTTCTAGGGACCAGAGGAAAAGGAGGAATGTCCAAATGCAGCCATAGACAACGGTTAAGTCACTCCAGGCTGGGTGTCCAAGCCCCTGAAGAAAGAAAGGTTCTGAGTACAAAGAGCAGCTCTGGAGCTGGGCTAGAAGCTTCATTTTTATTTTAAAACATGATTAGATGCGAAGAAAGCTGATACGTTTAAATCATCCTTGACTCCAGCACCTGCAGCGGCTCTGAATTGTTTGGTGGCTTACTTTGAGTAGTGAGTATTTTTGAGTAGTGAGTAGTGAGTATTTTTCAGTAGCAGTGGCTGAACTAACATTTCCAACAATTTTTTTT
>NW_006375517.1:0-1133 GCF_000327345.1 Myotis davidii | reverse complement strand
GAGGTACAGAATCAGGGTTTAACCAAACTGTTTACCCTATAACTGATTTTTTAAAGGTGTCCCATGTTCTGAATACATGCCTAACAGGCTGCTACAGAGATCAGGGGTGGGGGGTGTCCAAGTGAGCATTGTTCTGGGACACACATTCACCTTTAATTAAAACAACACTGATTTATCTCCTTATTAGAAAGCTCCTTTGAAACATTGAGTCCACTGATTTAAAGTTCAGAAACGACTGCATACAACCATGTGTCTTTCTCAGGGAAGCCTGGAAGACTGCACAAGTCTAGAAATTCAACAGATTGAGGTCAGTGGTTTGATAAGTAGAGACTGACAAGTACCATGTTGCAAAACAAAGAAGCCCGGGCTCGGTAGGAGGGCTATAATGAATAGCAGCAGCAAGGGTGCGCCTGGGGTGGGGACATAAACCCAGGTCTGGGAGGCCATTGGGTTCAGGAGAAGCAGCCAGATGATTGGCAAATAGAGATCAAGACCAAATATTCCCAGGCAGCAACAATGATCAAGTGAATCAAGAGTCACACTTGCAAGCAGGTGTCTGACCTCTACCCTTCCCCCACTCTGCCATAAATTAAGCTTTGCCTGCTGCTCTTCCCAGTCTAAATTTCTTTAAATGAACTTATCTTCTCTCATAATTTTAATTACCACCTGTATGCTCAAAATCTCCAAATGAACTTTAGACCTACATATCCAATTACTTGCTTTTGTAGCCAAGTAAATGTCCCATAGGCCCCTCAAATGCAATTCATCTAACATGCCTTATTACCTTTGCTTGAAATCTCTTCTTGTCCTGATGTATTTTCTGTCTCTATAAGACCCCCTTTGTCCCAATCAATAAAAACAGAATCACAAGACATCCTGAGTTCCCTCCCACCCACACTCAACCACCAAAGCCTACCAACTTCCATTTCTAAATGTGTCTCAGATCCATTTTATCTATTCTTATTACCAGTAGCTCGAACTCTCCTAATTTATCATCTGCATTAGTGTGAGTCTGTCTCACTTATACCAAGCAGTGTCATATTTCCACCCCAAGCCTTGTATAGTAAGTCCATCTCTTAGAATGCCATTCCTCCATTCTTTACCAGATCAATTCCAAAATTCATCTCTGTTCA
>NW_006375516.1:0-1133 GCF_000327345.1 Myotis davidii | reverse complement strand
CATGTCAAGCTCTTGGCTGGCGGGCCGAATGCTGTGAGTTTGACATGTTTGCACTCATTTACTCCTCAAAACCATAGACAAGAGCTTTATCATTCCTTTTATCAGATGAGATAAGTAATCCACAGAACAGCTTTTAAAATGTTCCTCTGTTAATGGAAGTACACACAAAATACAATAGGACCATAAAAAAAGAGTCCAAATTTGGGAGGGATTTCAAGAAGATCTGCTCATGTTGGAGATTATTATTTTTAAAAAGAGAAGGAATTTGCCAAGAAAATGGCCTTTGGAGCAGAGGCCCAGATGAGGGCATGCAGACAGCAGATACAAGAGAGTTCTAAGACACTCTGGCACAAAAGGGCATGACTCATCTTGGAAACTACTCATAGCTCTACGTTGCTGATGCCTAGTGCTCTAGGGGAGACTACTGCAAGACAGCAACAAGGTGAAGGCATCTCTCAACTTCCCCTTCTTCTGGGCCATTTGGCCCATTGGAAATTTTATTGAGCACTTACTCTGTGCCAGGTTCTGAGGTGACAGAGGTAAATAAGACCAGCCTCTGCCTGCATAGACCTCCCAGCCTCCTGGGATAAGCAGATGATTATAAGGAACAAAAGCTTTGTGTGAATGATCCATCAGCATTCCCTAAGTAGGCCAGGCAAATGCACTGCTTGGCATATGCCTGGGGCACCCTGGGAGTGCAGGTGAGGAGTGATGAAACCAGGACAACCTGCAGAAGGTGGTACCTGTACTGTTGTAGAGTCTGACCAAGAGCAAGACAGATGTTCCCTACATCTGAGGTCAAGAGGTGACAGAAAAAGATGTGACAGAAATCACACAGTGTGAGCAAAGGCTTATAGATCAGGAAGAGCTGTCACGGGCAGCAGCCTCCGCTGGTACAATAACCGCTCTCCCCTCAGCACCTGTTCAGGTATCTGCCAGCACCAAGCTCAGGGAGGACAATGCCCAGCCCTGAGAAATGAGTCATGATTTCTCTGGGCCAATCAAGGTCATGCAGTGACTGGGTTAGGCATGAGGTTCAGTGGTGACTAATGGGAGAGCTTCTGAGAGAAATGGTGTGCCCCTAAAAAGGAAATAGACAAAGAAAAAAGTCCCCTTCCTTCCTGTGGAGGACA
>NW_006375515.1:0-1133 GCF_000327345.1 Myotis davidii | reverse complement strand
TTTTTTTTTTTAAGTTAAAGGAAAATTTGTTTCTCCATCCAAGAAGGAAATAGTTATTCAACCTCTTTTCTTCAAAGGCTTTTAAGTATAAAATACCTCAAACTTTTAAATATTAAAGATTTTATATAAAATTAGGTATTACTCAATTATTCTTTTTGTTATAGCACATGTGAAATTAGAAACAAAATTCATCTAGAATTTTACAAACTTTAATAAATTGTTTGCTACATTTAAATCTGGAGCAAAAGCAGGCCTGGTTCTATAGAGCTAGAGTAAGGTTGAACTTGGCTAAGCATGTGACCGGCATTTGATGCACAGTGGTTTATCTATATAACCAGTCATGGGGTCACGATAACACATCACAGGTCCCTCTGCGCAAATGCCATGAAGGCCTTTGGCCAAGCTGACAAAGCCATTCCTTTCACGTTTGGCTCTATGCCTTCACTGATCTGCCTCTATTGAGGAGGGTCTTCTTTAAGGTGAGCATGGCAGCTGCCTAGGATCTCAGATGCGAAAATCTCCTTAGGCCTAAAATTCACCAACTAAACATCTCCACCCCACCCACCTACCCTGAGAATGCAGAATGCTAGATTTTCCCAGGCTTATCAATACCCAGTTGTTCACACAGTATCGTTTTAGAAAAGTTTGTAAGTACACACATGTAGTTAATTATTTCAAGGAGCATTTCACCTGCAAGATCTGTTGACTGGACATTGTCAGATATTATTCAGAACAAAGGAAAATCACTCTGTAGCATGTAAAATGTAAGAAAAGTAAGCCAGCCGGCAAATCCATAAGCAATCAAAACTCAACACTGTGCGGATCACCGCACTGCCTGTGTATGCCTGCTACCAGAATGCTAACACTAAACTGTGCTAGTCATCGGCACTTCGAAGCAATAGAGATCAAATGTGATAGTTCTTTGAATGTTGTTTTAGATAAACTGATTTGGCTGTAAGTTACAAACACTGTGGAGGAGGTGAGCTGGAACTATTTCTCTTATGTTTGAAAAGTCTGAAGGCAATTGATCCTGGTTGGAATGACAGTCCTCTGTGGCAGGTACCACTTCTTTCCTGGTGGTGGTCTTGCTATGAGGAACCTTCATTTGAAGATCACTTCATGTTCAAAGATGA
>NW_006375514.1:0-1132 GCF_000327345.1 Myotis davidii | reverse complement strand
AAAACAAATTTGGATAAAGTATTTTCTCCAATAGTACATGTTTTTTTTCACTTATGAATAAAAGAGCTGATGATAATTGGATTGTTTTGTCCATAGGTAAATAAACATGCATCTCTTTGGTTTTCAGAGTTGGCATCCTAAAATATAAATTAACCCTTTTAAATGAACTTGGAAAAAAGCCTTTTATCAATGTATGTAATTTTCTGGAGTTCAGTTTGAACAATAAAATTATCCCAAAGCCTCTGACAACTGCTTCTTTCAACCCCAAAATTCAGCCATGAGAAAGGAGGAGCATCATGGAAAGAGATATTCCACTGCTTTGCTAATGTGCCAAATATTAGAGCACTTGCCCCTCCCTCTTGTTCCTATAAAAACATCTGTGCAAAGTGGGCCCAGCTGGCTTGCAAATATGTTCCATGATGCAGGCCAGCTTTCAGCTCCTTCCTAGTAGCCTTTGTCTTGTCTCCTTTCTGCCAGCATGCATTTCCCTTTTAAACATCTAATGCTTAGTGAAAAAAATCAGTGTTAACAGGTTAAAAGTTAATGTGCTTCACCTGTTTCACCTCCTTCCATTAGTAAACTTGGACAGCACAGGGAGATTTGACATATTACCTGTTTGCTTATCTCCTCTATGGAGGAAATTATGAGGGGTGCTCAAGAGTTGTTCATCAAAATGTCAGGCTCCAATTTGGTAAAATCATTACAACACCTGCTTTCTGGGAATTATCATGAAACCTCACTCCTTTTCCCTTTGAATAGAGCCTGCTATTTGCCAAGAAATATACCCACCCACGACTTTTATTTACAGTTCAAGGCCTACTTGGGATGATGAGGAGGAAGGAAGTTTCAGGAATCAGCTAAGTGATGGATGGTCGTTAGAGGATGCGGCTGAAGGGCATCCAAACTGCTTGGGAAGCCTGTTGGGGGTTCTTACAAGATTGTGGGAGACTTCCGAAGTTTCCATTAGTTCAGATTCAGTAGGCTAGGAGAACAGGTTTCACCTGGAAACTATCTCAACTCTAGCCAAAGCAGCAAACATCTGATATTCAGATAAGCTTTAAAAATTTTTGAACAAAAAATCAAGTCTCAAATATTTGAAAGTCATAGAAATGGCTCCAAATGGCAATCCTTT
>NW_006375513.1:0-1133 GCF_000327345.1 Myotis davidii | reverse complement strand
CTATCCATTGAGCCAAACCGGTTAGGGCTGAAAAACATTTTTATTTGGACATTAAGTTCCCACTGATCTCATTTCCCAATCATTCCTGAAAATGCCCATGCTGCCTATAATGGGATGTGTTTTTCATGGTGATGTGGGTAGAAGATTGTCAGATTTACTCAGGATGCTGGAGAGTCACATATTTGAGTACCTAACCTTGGAGATACAAAGCAAAGACTTATTAGTCAGCTATAGCACCTCCAGATCCCTGTTCCTTGAGACAAAATAGCCATAAAAATCTACCTTTTTCCAGTTGGAGTCACCCTCAATTTTTTCTTTTAGTAAAACAAGTTGGGAGCTTAAAGTTAGCAAAGATTGTGAGAGATTGTGGGATTCAACAATATCCTTTTGATTAAAGGTGAGAATATCTATAGCCTAGCTCCACAAATGTGACAAGAATCATGGTTTCAATTCAGTCTCAGAAGAAATTGAGACTGCTTCTATCTTCTCATGTTGCCAGAGGACTCCTGATTTCCCTGGATATGGAATGGTTGTCATATCAGAAGTTATTGCTTTGGACATTATAACAACTATCTAGGATCCATTCCCCTGTGGCTGTGACCCTTAAGTTCCAATGGAACATGATTTAAGACAAATATTATTTATCTAACAGAATCATAGGAGGGTTTTAAAGCTCATATGATATACTCTATGTCATTGAAACCAAGCAAAATTCAGGTCTTTAACTCAAAAGAAATACATTTGAAATATTGTGTAAACTCTAAAATTACAGTTATGTTTCATATCCCTCAAGTCTGTTTCATCTCTCTAAACACAACCCCATAAAAACCCATCTCCTTGAAATGGGGGTCGAAAAATGATGTTTAGTAAAAGAAAACTTAAAGAAAGAATTCTCTTTACAACACATTATGTGCTCTTTTCTGAAAGAACTTGCTTTTTAAAAAAATATTTTTAAATAGGTCAAGCCCAGACTTTTTGAATGTCCTAATCTGAATAGCAAATACCTCTAATCTTAGAGTTTACACAGAATAAAAGGGGGAAGGAGTCACTCTTTACCCCTTTCCCTATCCTTGTTTATAAAGGACTTTTGCGGTCATTAAGAAATTTAATTCCCAGAGGAGAACCAAGATGGC
>NW_006375512.1:0-1133 GCF_000327345.1 Myotis davidii | reverse complement strand
TCACTGTTTCTAGATCTGAAATCACTAGGTGGTTGCTGGGGAAGGGAGGCTGACACGTGGTCCCGATTCCCACCCACAGGGTGAGGCTCCCTGGGCCCCATCGGAGGATTTGAAAGATCATCTGGGGCCACTGCTCCGTATGGCTACCCTCTAGTCCATGTGCTTCTGAATGGAATGGCTCTGTGTTGGACTGTACATACCTGTCATGTTCTACAGGGACAGGTCCCCTTGCAGACAGAATCTTAAATCTGATCCAGGGTGCAAACCGAACTGGAGCCCTCCCAGCCATTCAGGGAAGGCACCACAGCTGTTAGTATAGCTCCTGCTCAACTGGGTGGAGTCCAAACCCTGAGCCCATGTGACCTCCAACACGTCCCCTCTGGCTGTTGGAGGATCATTTCTGAAGGCCCAGATAAACTACTTCACAGGTTCCCAACGCATGTGAGGAGGGACAGTTACATCATCTCCACCTGTTTCTATAGCAACCCGAGCCATCGTTTGCTGTAGAAGGGACTGCTCTCGATGCCTTTTAAACCAAACGCCCGGGTCTCTGCCAGAGACCATGAAGGGCATTGTCTAAAGTGCTGCTTTGCTGGCTCATGCGGGAGAGGGGGTGGTTATTCTCTGTTGGTCATCTCTGGCCAGGCGCACACACTACAGCGTCACTGCCGCCTTCGCCCACAGGCACGAGGAGGTGAAAACATGGAGAACCACAAAACCAACATCCTCGCAGGTCACTCTTCCCACTCTGCCAGGGTGCAGGAAGCCCGCCTGCCTGCTGTGTGGGTTTCATTCTGAGGCCCCAAGCTGCTAGAGGCTGAATGCAATTGAGACTTGGCGAGGGCACCGTACTAGACTCCCAGCCTTGGTCTTTGCTTGTAGTGGGCCATGGGGCGAAATCACAACCATCCTGCCTGTTCTCTGGCCGCGTGAAGATATGGCACAGTACATTCATGAATAGGAGCACATAAAACAGGCCTCAGAAAGAAGCTGCTCTGGGCTCCTCATTCCCCAGATGTAAAAAGCAGCAGTTCAGAGAGACAGAGATTCTTGCAGGGCCAGACAGCTAATGGATGGCAGGGCGAGAATGAGAACCCTGGTCACCGACCACCTTCTAGCACTCTTTAATCCTC
>NW_006375511.1:0-1133 GCF_000327345.1 Myotis davidii | reverse complement strand
TGCTGAACACCTGCTTTTCAACTTGGATTCTGAAATTTTGCTACATGCCAGGCAATGGTGCCCAGGTGTCCAGCTTCCAATAAAAACGTTGGTCGTGGAGTCCCCAGTGAGCCTCCATGGCAGACAGTATTTCACACGTGTTGTATAACCTGTTGCTGCAGGAATTAAGCACGTCCTGTGTGACTCTACTAGGACAGGTGTCTTGGAAGCTTGCACTTGGTTTCCTTTGGATTTTGTTCTATGAGTCTTTCCCTTTGTTGGTTTTGCTTTATATTTGTTCACTGTAATAAATCTAAGCCACGAGTAAAACTATATCCTGAGTCATGTCATTCCTCCTAGCAAATCATCAAACCTGGGCCTGGTCTTGAAACATTTTCTATTTCTTAGGGGAAATATATTTGTTTTCTTTTCTTTTCTTAGTGGCATCCCTATCACCACAAAAGCAGCAGGTTATGGCCTCAGGGAGCTCAGGTTTGGGAGCCAATATGAAGAAAGACAATCCACTCTAAAATATTGAAATATAATAGCATACCTCTTTTATACCCATCATTTTCCTCTGGTTTGCACATCTGCCTTTTTCCAGATCCCATATGTTTTCTCTTTTAATTTCCTAGCTTACTTTTTCCTTCTTGTTCTCCATTTTCTGTGGTTCTGTTTTCCAGGGATGCAGGTTCAGTCCTCCCTCCGTCCTATCTGTGGGCCTTAGATTACATGCTGGGTGTGAACTTCATGAGGCCAGAGACTATATAAATAGCAGGCTGAGTGTGTGGAGGCTCTGTTTTGATGCTCAGAAATTTTATTATTTGTCCTCTGATGAAAGAAAATCACTCAAGGCTATTGTTCCCAAGTTTTCTACTCCAATAAATGAGGCTATATAAATATTACCTATCTACATTGCAAAGTTACAGAAGGGATCGAGTGAGATATTCTTATGTAAGAATTTAAGAAAATTTGTGGCCACGTAGAAATGCTGAGGCTTATTATTCTTCTGGAAGTCTTCACAAGTAGATTGTGTTAAAAATACATGCTCCTGAGATGTGGGCATTCTCTCTCTTTGTTCAGAAAATGACAGAGAAGAGAATATAAAGTTTTTCAATGAGGAAGGGCCATAAGAATATTTAGCCCTGAATACC
>NW_006375510.1:0-1132 GCF_000327345.1 Myotis davidii | reverse complement strand
ACCCACAGGTTGAGAACCGCTGCCTTAAGGCCTAAATAGAAAGGCAAGTCCTGGGCCAGAGTTAGATAAACAAACCTATCTGCCCTCCCAGGTTCATAAAAGGAATACTATGCCTGGGGCTCCACATGAGCCCTCACTAGTTTATATTCACCATCTGCCTGTTGCTGTCTTTCCAAAGAGGCATGACCAGAAGCCAAAGGCCCTAGATTAATATGCTATGATCCCATAATGACAGGGACAACACTCAGAAATGAATCTCCAGGTCATAAGCACTACGTGTGAACGTATATAGGAGGGACAGAAAAAAATTGACAACCTTTCAAGATAATTGTCAACATCAGTCCCTTCCCCTTCCCTTTATCCCCTTTCCTATATCTTGGGCTTTCATTACCAAGGAGCCCAGTAGCTTCTACTGCATTATTTTCTGTCTATGCAAACATCCCTGGGGAGTTTTTCTTTCTGAGAACAAGGGACAAAACAACGACTGCTGATTTTCTTTTATTCCAATCAAGTTTATATTTTTCTTTTGATCACCATCTATAGAGTGTATTCAGAAAGCTTTTGCATCAATAGCAATTTTAAGCATGTCCTTGACATTAACGATTTCTATATTTGAGACACAATCTCTTTTGAAGAAAGTGCGTAACTCTGCTCTAAGGCAGAGTTGGCATAAACACTGCTGAATCACAGGTAAATGACACCTGGCATGTAGCATACAGTCAATAAATACTTCTTGAATTGAATTGGAAAGGCAGTTTGGGGTCTAATAGGTTTGATTTGACATGGTTCCTGAGGCAGCCAGTTGAGCAACTGCAAGGAATACCTCAGAGGGTCAGGACCTACAGCTTCATGCTGAAGATAGCGGGGTTTGTGAGAGAGCTGATATCGAGCTGTCCTGACCCTTACTTGCTGGGTGGTCATAAACAAGCTGCCTAAACTCTCTGTGACTCAATTTACTTGACTAAAAACTACAGAGCAGGAATAGTATTTAATTCAGAAATGTCTGATGATAACAAAAACATATGTAAAGTCCTTAGGCCAGTGTCAGGCACAGTATTGCAAGTCCTTGATAAACCCTGGTAGTGTGCAGGTGCCCTGTTAAGAAATCACACATTTTGATCAAGAATGTCTC
>NW_006375509.1:0-1133 GCF_000327345.1 Myotis davidii | reverse complement strand
TCTCACCACAAAAGGCAGCATCCACCTTGTATATGTTGTATTTGTCACCGCATGCTTAGGATAGATGGCTGTGCACTGTAGGTACCAAAAACATTTCCATTGAATAAAGGAGTTCTTAGAAAAACCTTAAAATGTGTCTATAATTTAGAGTTTCTGGGGAAAGTTGAGACACAGCTACCTTCCTGTAATGATGTTGGAAGTCACCCCCTAACAAGATCCCCGAGGGCAGCCCTGGCAGGCAGAGCTGCAAGCTCCCCCACCCAGCCCCACTGCAAAGCAGCAGAATGGGATAGATGGTGTGTTCTGATTGGCCAACGAGAAGACATTAATGACCAGTTAGCAGCTGTGTTCAGGTCAATTAATTTATATTTGTATTTTGCAAACTAAAAGTTACCCTGTTAGATTATTGATTCTTTGTCCCCGTATTCAATTTGTTTTTAATTGCACCACTTCTGGGCCAAGCCCTCCCTCCAGCAAGCTGGCGATAAATCTGCCACCATCTCAACAGTCAACAATAAATGTGTCTCTTCGTGTCATTATTAATATGTCTCTCAGATTGGTTCATTACCACCGTTAACAGTTTAGAAGAGCTGGATGGCACCGTGCCAGGAGAATTCCTTTTCCCATGGGCTATTTGGTATGATAGACTGATGTCCCAGGCCTGCCTGTGTCTGAAAGGGGCCCGGGATTTAATTTAATATAGCTGGAATCCGAGCCACCTAATCCTCTTTTTATCATAAACAGCTTTAGGAGATATTGTTGGGATAGAGATGTCACCCTCTCTTTCAATTCTTCCCCTTTCCTCACACTTCTTTTTCTCTTCTTAATTCCTTCTTAATTTCTGTTCGGATAGAACCCCCCTCCATCAAAAACAACATAACAGCTACCTGAATGATCCAAAATCCCCAAGTCATTGTGCTGTGCATCCCCAGGGAGTTGAGTTTTATGATTGGATTATGGTTGGTTAAAAACAGAGGGGTGTTCGCTTGCTGGTGTGAATATTAACAGAGCGGCACAAATATTGCGCTCAATGTCACCTTATCTGAGGTCAGTGCGGAAAAAGAATTCCTTCTGTCTTAGAATAGATATAATCATTCATTGCAGTCCAGGTACTGGTTCTTTTTGTGGGGAGC
>NW_006375508.1:0-1133 GCF_000327345.1 Myotis davidii | reverse complement strand
ATGGGAGGTGTCCTGGAAAGAGTTGCTAATTTCAATGGACCAGTTGAATCCACTTCTGCTTAGCAGAGCTGGAAGACCTAGAACCAAGGGACCTGCCATTATGTCAGAAACATCAATGGAAAAAGTTTGAACTGCGATCCAGTTTGTGTAGGATTTCAGCTAGCACCAAGTCCTGAAAGCGAATTGTCAGCATCTCTTCACAACTCTTTGTTCAGTAGCTTGAAACGGGTAGCCTAAAATTGGTCATGGTGGGATATTTATATCAGAGAAATAAGCATATGCTAGGTATAATTAGAGGTTTTTCATCGAGATAGATCATTAAATATTTATTAGCACGTTGGGGTGATAAGTACATTATGAGTAATGAGTAATAGAAAAACATGGTTTTTGGAGCAAAAAGAACTTCAGTTTGAATTCGGGCTCTACCATGAGACAGTAGAGTGACTTTGGGAGCATTACTTATTTTCTCTGAATCTCCTTCCTCCTAACTATAAGCTGCTAATAACCTCCTTGCAGAATTGTAGGATTAATGATCACACATGTAAGTGCTGACATATAAAAGCCAGTTAATTTTAGGTGCTATTATTAGAATTAGTAGAACCTCACTGCTTTCTCCTTTTGTGACAAGTTTCCACATGAGTGATGTTAAAATCATGGTAGCGCTCTGTGGAAGATGTATGACCTTGGAGAAAAGATTTTTAAAAATGGACAAAAATGGAAAAATCTGTTAGGTTCTTTAGAAACAGGTGCCATTATAATTCTAGCTATTTACCGTTACGACACAATACAACAGAGTAAAAAATTCAGCTAAGACGAAGCTGCTTTTGCCAAATTGAAATAACAGGAGGTAAATGGTCCTGCTCTCCTCCAATGAGTCTGTGGATTTATAAATTGGTTGGAAGCAGAGGGTTTTGGTTATTTTGTTTTATACGATTCACAGCACCAAGCACTGCAGTCCTAATTTTATCCTGGGGCATCCATTCAATACTTGCTTGGAGAGAATAGCACCACCAACTGTGTCCTTGTCAGCACAGCCAAATATCCAAGTTTCTTTTTTCTGTTCGGAGAGGAACACACTCTAAAGAGCATCGATGAAGCCTAAGCTCCTTTTTTTTCAGGGTGACAACTCTTCT
>NW_006375507.1:0-1132 GCF_000327345.1 Myotis davidii | reverse complement strand
TTTCTTGTTTTCAGAGTTTACAAGGTTCTCCTTTGTTTTCTAAGATAGCCTTATTTCTCACCACTGCACTTTGCCAATGCTATGCTCCAGAAAATTGAAGTGTCTCACTTTCCTCAACTCTACCAAGGTGTCTTTTATCTCTGGGCCTCTTTCATGAGTACACACTCTTCTAACCTGCCTCTCTTCATATGTGTCATGCATGAATTATCATATTTCTCTTTCTGCTTGATTTTATTGCTTTCCTCCTGATGTCAGTCTTGGTCATTGTGAATCCCCAACACTCAACAAAGCTTTTACCTATAATCCTCCACGTACTCTCATCCTATCCTTCCTATAAGAACAACCTCAAGTTGAACTTCTGCATTGACCTCCTTTTTTTCTATTATCTAGAGGTTTTCACCACTGGGCTTTGAAATAGCAATCTGAATTTCAAGAATGGGGAGATCCAGGAACAATACTCAAGGGAGGCCTCTTAGAGGAGAAAAAAAAAACAACTGATGTGGACTTTGAAGAATGAGTAGGAAGTAAAGAGGAATTTCTTATCAGGGTAAATAGGACAAAGAATGATGATTCCTTTATTCATTCAACAAATCTTTATTAAGCACTTTTTCTTTGCAAGGCCCTGTACTAGCAGCATACTGTACTCTAAGATTGGTAAAGGGATTGACTTTACTGAGCAGAGGTTATGGGCAGTGATTAAGACTGAACAGGTTTGGGTGGGACCTGCTTTCAGGTACCATAATCCCACTGGACACTGGTGCATTGCTACTCCAAAACACCAGGGCTCCTATTTGACCTTTGTGATGCTTAATTCATTTATCTCATTCATTCTCTGTTTCCCCATTAGGATCCCAGGTCTGTGTGGATTAAATTTTTTTGGTCTGTTTTTTTCACTGCTATATCTCCAGCACTTAAAACATTATCAAGCACAGTGCAGGCAACTGATAAATATTTGCTTGGCACTAAGCTGAGCTTATCCGCCACACTGCGTAAAATACTATTCGTTGATATGTCTGTCTTCCCCATTAGTCAGGGGTAGACAAACATTTTCCATACAGGGCCAGTTAGTAAATATTTTTTGTTTTGCAGGCCACATGATAGTTTTTGTAACTATTCAATTCTGCTATTGAAG
>NW_006375506.1:0-1132 GCF_000327345.1 Myotis davidii | reverse complement strand
TGGGAATCAAACCCATGGCCCTTCAGTGCACAGAACTATGCTCCTAACAAAGAAGCCGTGCTGGCGGAGGCTTAGACGAGAGGGTCATTTTTATGGCAACTGTTTATTTGTTTCGTGTCATTTCACCACTTCCCACCTTCCCTGTTAAGCTCCATTGATTAAAGAACTGGACATTCTTAGAACTCACGCTGATCCCTAGATCAAGATTCCTACAACAGGCTGTTCCCAGATTTCAGACTTCAGTTGAGCGTTCACCTCCGCCAGCCTTACATTCACTGAACTTTACAGAAAAAATAAACACATGGCTTGATATACCTTCACTATATCTTTTCTAATGGCGTCGTTCATACTCTTTGTAGTCACCCTGTTTATCCCACTAGACTTTAAGCATCACAAGGATGATATCTGACATATGACAGCTACAAAATACCTATTAGTAAAATTAATTAACAAATATATTCATTTTCTGCCTCTCCTCAAGATTGTCATTTAATTAGTAAAAACGAAGCTGCATAGATATAAATCTGTCGACACTGCTTAGCTAAATCTTAACATGAAGAGAAGTTTGTCATTACTCCCTCAATATCCATCTTATTTTTTTGAACCTAAGCTCACAGCATAGTGTGGTAGGGCAACAACCCTCACAAAGATGTCCATGTTCTAATCTCCAGGACCTGGCAAAAGGGGCTTTACACTGTGATTAAATTAATGGTCTTGAGATAGATAGATGATCTGAGATTATCTGACAGCCCGCTGTCATCACAAAGGTTCTCAGGTTCTTTATAAAGGGAGGCGAAAACAGTAATAGATGTGACATAATGGAGCACACTCTTGAGATGATGTAAGAAAGGATCCATGAGGCCAGGGATGCAGGCAACCTCCAGAACCAGAAAAAAAGGCAAGAAAGCAGGTTATCCCCTAAGAGCCTCCAGAGAAAAACAGCCCTGCTGACACTTGGACTTCAGTCCCGTGGGACTGGTTTCAGACTTCTGACTCACAGAACTTGAAGAGAATGAATTCTTGTTGTTTTAAGCCACCGAATTTTTGTTAATTTGTTACAGCGACCATAGAAAACTATCACCTGCTGACTGTCACCTACTAGGAAAGAAACACATATTTATTAGATGAATGA
>NW_006375505.1:0-1132 GCF_000327345.1 Myotis davidii | reverse complement strand
TAATTAAATACCTTTCAATGTGCATGAATCTGTTACACTGAACCACTAGTACATTCATAAGATGGTATGGATGCAAAACTGGACAAAACTGTGACTTTGGAGGGGCCCTGATAAAGAGCCTAATTGAGGTGAGCAGTGTCACTGGATTGATAAAATATGGCAGCCGAGCTTTATGTTAACAATAATAACTGTGAAAAGCTTTAGCATTAGTACTTTTAGTAGCAATAGCTACTGTGTCTGTCTTTGCTTTAGCAGCTATTTTATGTAGGTGACAGGCTGACAGGAGAACAATCAGGGTTTATTTCTGGTTGAATTTTTAGTTTCTTCTTTCATATGCAGGTTATTGTTTGAGAAGAAATGTACCCATATTCCCTGCTTTGTCAGCAGTCTTCCTTTTCAAGTTTTTGAAGCTTGTCATAGATAGCGAGCACACAAGTGAACTTTTTAAAGCTTTTCATTGTATGTGCATGATGTCCTCTATGACTTTGAGTTTGAAATAAGTAAAATGAAGTTATCCATGCTTAAAAATTAGGATTTGGCATATTGCAACATAACTACTTCAAACTACAAAATTGCTGGTATCGCTGTGGAATTGTATCAGTCTGGCTTGCCTAGTGCACTACTGGTTTTCAGTAAATGTTGAAATAAATCATAATAATGGGCTTTCAAATCTGACTGGAGCCTGAGTAATTCCACTTATTTTGAGAAAGTGAGTTACTTTAATTGTGTAAGTATATTAACCTGAAAACTTTATTATATGGCAAATTTATTCTAATGAATTTCTCCCGGATAAAGTACGGCATTTCTTAAGATACATGAATGCTCTCAGTCTAGAGTACCAATTAATTCACTACAGAGGTACTTTTCCAAATGGCACTCTAGTAAACTGAGTTAATGTTGTGCCTAATCACCTCTAGAATCAACATTCTAACAGGAAGTGTCTGGATATTTGCCAAACAAAATGATTTAAAGCAGTAATAACTGAAAACTGAAAATCTTGGTTAATACAATTTTCTTTAAATATCAAGAATGATGGGTGGTAACTCTTTCTGAGATCTCAGAATGAATAAGAAAAACATTAGAGGAATTTTTATCCTCTACAGATTTAGAGGAGATAGCCATGACATTACAA
>NW_006375504.1:0-1132 GCF_000327345.1 Myotis davidii | reverse complement strand
TGGGAATTGAACCATGACCTCCTGGTTCATGGTGATGCTCAGCCACTGAGCCATGCTAGCTAGGCCCTACATATTCTTTGAAGGTACATTTTAGACTCAGTGAATATGAGAGAAGGAACTTGTATACTCAAATTGCTATGGAGGTTTTTTAAAAAATGATCTGTTTGAAAACAGAAAAAAAGAATTAGCCAGTCAACTGTACAACTGACTAGTGGAGTTTCTACTGCAGGAAAAAAATAACTTATTTAAAGCATATCTGGAGTTGTTGAAAAATAATTATCCTACAGTCTATTTTATTTCTAGAGTGACATAAGCCTTGGAAATGCCTGTCTAAACATCTAGTGATGATATATTTCAAAAAGGAAAATAAATTGAAAAGCAATATATTTTTAAATGGATTGAAAATAAAACAGACATGAAGCAGGATTGTTACCTATTATTCTAAAGCACTGGGTAATTTCACATATCATGTAATTAACCATGTGCTGTTCTCTCTAGGCAACAGACTCACTTTATACATCATTTTTTTGAAGTAATCATTTCATACTTTGAAGCAGGACTATTTATTTCACTTGAATAGTTATGATTTAACTTTCATTTCTGTCAGCATTAACCTTTTTGCCTAGATGAATTTCTCAGGTTAATTATATACAGCCGGATTTTTCTTGTTGGAAATGTCATGGAGGTTTCTCACCTCATGAAAGTTAGTACACGCCAGATGAAACCTATTAACAATCCCTCTCAAACTTCTTCAGATTGCTTCAGTTCTTTCCTATTTTATACTAGCATCATGCACAGCCTCATATGATGGTCCTCCATCCTGTACTATAAACTGCTCTTTTTAAGGTCCACAGTGACTCGCAATATGACAAATCTGAAGGACATAAACCTTTTTTCAGCTTATATGGTCTATCTGTGGCATTTAATGGAGCTGACCACATTTTCCTTCTTGAAACTCATTGATTCCCTATTTTCTTGACACCATAATATTGTCATTTTTTACTGCCTCAAAAGACATTTCTTTCAGTTGCATTCGCTGGCTACTATGTGCTGGACCAGTGATACCCAGAGCTTGATTATATTCTGCCCCTGTTAGTCTTTTATTTTTCTTTATTGATTGAGGTATTACATA
>NW_006375503.1:0-1132 GCF_000327345.1 Myotis davidii | reverse complement strand
AAAAAAAACACACAATTGAAACAAAAGTCAGAGATTGAAGAAACAAAGGCAAGAATTGAAATTCTTAGAAGCTTGTTGGATAAAAGAGTGTCTGCATCTACTTATCAAAATGCTCACACAAGTTAAAAATGAAAGTATTTTTTTTGATCCTAACACAGGTGGATCTAAATTGCAAGTTATTCATGAGTGATTAGCTGCTGCCATTTTTAGTTTTTATCTCAGTAGATAATTGTGTTGATTTTTTCGGAAAGATACTGCATAGTCTCAAACAAATTGTTATTGATGCTTTACTATGTAAATATGTAAGGATTATTTTTTTTATTAGTGGAACTCCTATGCACATATATTGGCATTTTGACAAAAACTTTGCAATGAATGTCACAGTTTTTGCCAACAGCCAAAACCAAAACTCCAAGAAAAATGCAAATAGATGTCACTTCTCATTTGTAAGAGGCTTGAGAATTATGAATTTATAAATATTTATGAGCAATAGGTCAAACAGAACTTTGCTCTCTCTATAACAGTTTATGCCTGTTTATACATGTAGTAAATACAGAAGAGATTTCTTGAGTCAGTGCGATAAGGATTGAAAAATTAGAAATGGGATAATATTAGGTTGTTTTCTAGGAAGTGTTTTCCTGATGACCTAAACACTGGATTTAGAAATAACTTGTTTATGGATCATTAATTATTCTTAGTCTGAAACAGATAGGATTGCCAGTGATATTAAAGTATATCAAATTTCGAATTGAAAAGGAGAATATTTTGCTATTTAGACAATAAATAACATTGAAAAAGCTGCTGATTCACTATAGAAATTTCATGTAAGTTAGGTCAAGTAAGAAGTTATCCATTTGTCAGAAAACAATACTAAAAATGAAGAAAAGAATAAAGAAATAAAATATATATGTTTGCAGGATTTCATGGTTTACTTAAGCACTTTTCATAGTTTTATAGGATAGCACTTGTATGGGGAAAAGTATAGAGCTAAAATATTAGTAGCTAATCTTGTCATGTTTATATTTTATATGCACTTATTAGTGAAAAAAATAAGATATTTACTGTGTACTTGTCTCTTAAGATGGCGCAACAATTTAAATCTTTGAGTGCCAACCAATATCCTAGGAACTAT
>NW_006375502.1:0-1132 GCF_000327345.1 Myotis davidii | reverse complement strand
CTCCCCTCCCCTCCCCTCCCCTCCTCTCCCCTCTTCTCCATGGAGCTCTTGGGGCCACTGGTGGCTTCTCTGTGCCCGCCAAGGGTGCTGTGTGGAGAGGGCTCGCTGGGAGTCCTGTTCACATGGGGAAGTATCCACACCTGCCTTTGACCTTCATCCCCCAGAGCCAGCGGAGCACTCAGGGTCAGGGCCTCCCAGCAGAGCCTCCCAGATGCGAGCACATCCGGGAGTGAACAGGCCGCCTCCTCTCGGACCCAGCGCCACCGAGGAAGGCCACGCGCTCCAGAGAAGAGGAGGAAGCGCGTGGGGAGCAGCCTGGCCCTGGGGCTCCCTCACAGGAGGCCCCTCCCCTCCCCCACTGCCAGGGACGCAGGCACCATGTTCAGAGCCCTGTTACCACGGGGGGGGGGAGGGGGGCGAACTCCACAGGGTCGTGCCGACAGGTGTCGAAAAGGCCTCTCACGAAACTGGGTATCCGTTCCTGATTTTATAGGAAAATCCCTGGTAATAGAAAAATAAGACCATCCAAGCATCTATCGCAAAATAACTCGAAAACAGGCCTCTGGTGATGCCGAGGGGCACTGTCGCAAAACCAAAACCCACTTGAGACATAAAGATGCCCCTGCCCCCAGGTTCATGGAGATGGTTGTGGAAGTTCCAGCCCATCCAACTCAGGGAAAAGTCCCACGAGAACAGTGCATATTGGAAATAGGAGGAAGTCGTCATTACTTTCCAATGACACGACTGAGCGTCTAGAACACCCCCTGCGTGGAAACCCAGAGAGGCCACGTGCAACCAGCCCAGGCAGGTCTCCCTGCCGCTGCCTCCACCGCCCTGCCCACGGCGCCAACGGTGTTTCCTACGGGACACCTCCCGGGCGGCATCAGAAATGCTGGGCTATTCCTGGGAGAGGGAAAATGGGTGGAATCAGATGAATAGGAGTGGACCCAAAGCTCGGCCCAAACCCACGCAGGGAAACCCAACAAAACAATGCAATCCTTACACACTCCCACGCGAAGTTCAGAGAAGTCCCCTGCAGGAGGCCACACATGTGAAAGAACCTCCGTACGGCTCCTGCCAGCCACAGGTCCGCAGTAAAAATCAAAGCAAAATTAGAGCAAAAAAAAAAAAA
>NW_006375501.1:0-1132 GCF_000327345.1 Myotis davidii | reverse complement strand
GTGGGTCAGGGAAGAATATAAAATACAATGCCCTAGACTCCAGTGCTGTCCAGTTGAACTTCCTATAATAATGCATTGATTGTTGTTTGAGGCAATATTTAGGGATAGTAATAGGCAAAAATTGTTGAGAAATGAAAAGGTTTTTTAAAATATATATCATGATCAGAAGAAAAATGGGAAATGAAAGAGATCTAAAGAACCATGGGAGTTAAAAAGAACTCTACAGAATAAAAATTTGAGGAATGGAAGGATTATTTTAAAAAATAATTAAGACTGTAACAAAATCCAAATTGTTTCCATGATTTTATCTTTTGACATTATGTTCATTTCTCAGGCTTTATAGGGAATCTTTTAAGGCACCTGGCTAAGTTAATAGTTATGGCAGAGGCCACAAATGGATGGCTTGGACTTCCGTGTGTGTTGCAGTGTTTGTAAATTTTTTATTTACACTGTACTTGCCAACTAATCCATATGTACATGGACTACATGTAATTCATGTACATATGGATTATATATATGCATACATATATTCCCTAAATATAAAAACCATTGTATAAAGTTTTTTCCTCAAAAAAATCCGAAATTTGGCCACACCTTGCCACATTCCCACATGACATGAGTTCTCAATAGCCCTTATCCTCCCAACTGTGGTCTTACACAAATAAAGTTGACTTCTCATACTCCCTGCCTAACCCTTGCAGATCCCTGCCTCTTAGCATCCTTATATTTCATTGTGTCTCAACCTGTTTGAAGGACCGGGGATTGGGGGGCAAGGTGTCAAAGGTGAAGGCCCTAGTCTGGGTTTAATATCTTGGGCCAGCTCAAAACAGCAGCTAGTGTTTTGAGCTCTAAGCGAACACTCTAGACCTTTAGTCATGTTTTCTTTCTCCAACAAAACAAATTTTACTTTAAAGAGGAGGAGTACAACTCTTATACATCAAATTTATTTAGTTTTAATCTGGGCTGGAAATCAGGAAACCTGGGTTCCATTTGTGTCTTCCTCACTTTGGATGGTTAACATGTACTTACGGTCCCTTATCATAAGGAAAATACTGCTTTAATTCATAGCAATTTGGAAAGATAGATCCTATGGAAAATGGAAATGCTACTTGTAACTTAGTTTGAACATTAA
>NW_006375500.1:0-1132 GCF_000327345.1 Myotis davidii | reverse complement strand
AAAAAAGTATTTATTTGTAAATACACAGCAAATCTCAGTGGTAGCTTTAGATGGATTATTCAGAGACCTCTTTGATTCTGCTTGATTTAGAAGCAGGATATTAATAGTGATTCATGAATATGATTAGTATAGCTCATGATGTCAACATACAGAAAGAGATCTGCAGTGGCTTCCTTCCATGTAATCACATCCCACAGGAAACTGGGGGTATATTTTCCTAACTTTAGAGTCAGAAAAGCAACACAGAGTTTGCTTGCCTATTAGATCAAAAGGATGAGCAGTGTTAGCTTCTCCTATGGAAACTTCCATGCTTTTAAAAAATATATATGAAAACTGCCAGGAAGAGCTATGAAAATCCATAGGTGCTTATAACTTCAAAATGGTCTTTTCCTCAATGAGAATGTATTATCCTGATGACAGTGATGATGATAATGATGATCTTACCTTTTATTAGGGCACTTTCTTGCTCCAATGGAAAACAGGAGTTCTCAGTAAGCAAATGGCTATAATTTCAAACTCCAGCCTCTTAATAATAAGTTTTCAATTACCAGAGACAAAGAGCAATGTCTGTAACTTAAACAGCAAACTAGGTAATGTACATCTTCTGTCTTTTTCAATTAATCTGGTCTCATAATGTCTAGTTAGCCAAGAGAGCGTAAGGTAGATATTTCGCTGAATGTTAAAACTTCTTTCTTAACATTTTGTCTAGTGGTTTCTCTTTTCCAAAAATGCGTTTTCCTATACATTAGATTTTAATAGGAAACAGAGTGTGTATCTCAAACCTCATCAATAAATGCAAGAACATTCACTTATTGTCCATAGCAAAGCTGCCTTTGTGTTTTGTTAACGTACCTCTGGGCATTCTCCTACTAATGAAGAGATTACAAGAGATGGAGTAAACCTGGAAAATGGTGCAGAACTCAGAATTCCTTTGTGGCTTATTCTGTGTGAGAGCAGAACTCATGATAACAGAAGGCACTATTTTCAGGAGACCCCTCAATTCCACTGGCTCCATTTTTGCTGATGGCTCAAGTCTGACTGCTGCTCACTATACTGCACAGTCACCAGCAGACTTTTCCCTGTATATAGAGGTGGGGGGAGGAGATCTGTCTTCATGCCCCCTCACCCCTGC
>NW_006375499.1:0-1132 GCF_000327345.1 Myotis davidii | reverse complement strand
AAAGATCATATGTTTTGCCTCAGAAAATAACATACAATAAATGCTGAAAATGCTGCATTTCACAATAAGCAAAGGCAGAAAGGAATATTAATTATATCCATTCAATGTTTATAGGAAAGAGCGAAAGCTGAACATAGAGACAAGCTGGGAGAAAGAGATGACACTATCCCACCTGAATACAGACACCTCTTGGATAACGATGATAAGGTAAACGAAGGCAAATGTCTAGATTGGATACATATAACAAAGCCTTTTAAATTCAGCCCTCACTCGACATGACGAGGAGGGCACACTTTGAGAGTAGCATAAACATGTAATGTGACTATTTTTAATGTGCCCATGATAAACAGGCTTTCTAGGATTCTATTTAATATTTATTGACACCAATATTGTTTGCTGTTCCGTTATGTGGACACCGTGGTGTAAAGAGAGTTGAATAATGTGCAGTCACTCACTGATGCTCCACAGAGATTCCAAGGCATGTACACAGATGAATTCTTTTTACAAGAAAAGACTATCAAAAAGAATAGTGGTATTTGTAATCCTAACTGAAGCAGAGTCTCTCTGTTTAAGGAGCTAGGATTGGAATAATTAATAGGGCAAATAAGGCACCTGCAAACCTGGGGTCTCCCTTTCCTCCTTCTCCTACACCCACAAAACCCTATCCTCAATCATAAGTCCCATTTCTATAGCTACACATATTCTGTCAAGAAATCCTGGCCTTTGGCTCTAACATAGAAGCCAGTTTTTCTTAGGTCAACCTGGCCTGTATCTCTCCCCATTCTGTTTGGCTCCTAGCTTCTTCAAGTCAATTAGATGACACATAACCCTTTCCAGGCCTGTTCATCAAATACAAACAAGGGAGTCCAAGTTACATCCGTCTTTCTGTCCTGCATTTGGCTTAAGGGGGTTACCAGCTTGAGTGTCTCTCTTACAGGAATCCATTCTCCTTGCTTTCACTCAGTATTCCTCATGATAGCAATTCTGCACCCAGCTACAATCCTCCCTGCTTTGGTAGTCCCACCTGATCCTGCTTGAGTCGTTGGGAAATGAATTAGTTAATGTCCTTGCCTTTGTAGATGGGAAAAATCCCTGACGGTTTGTGCTCTGCAGACTGCTCCTCAAATCCTTC
>NW_006375498.1:0-1131 GCF_000327345.1 Myotis davidii | reverse complement strand
AAAGGTCTATTGTCATATTAATGTCTCAGGAGATCTCCCTGATGGCAACCAGTAAAATCAAATTCAGATAATGGTCATGAGTTGAATAAAGAACTCATTACTTCATTGTCATGGGACATGAAAAGAAGTATTAGGTCCAGCAATCAAAGAGATATTAGAACTCAATCATGAAGATTCAAAAATATAACTGTTTATAAGGTGAACAAGCTTATAAGGGACTCTTATACTAGTAATACTTACGTCTTCATTATTTGCCATAGGACGTAATAGCTACTGTCCATTGATTGGATTTCTGACCCATTTATTGTTCTCAAAAAGCTCACAATGTGAAAGGAAGAAAAGAGATATCTGGGATCTTGAGGATTTCACAGGTTCATAGAATGTAAGAGCTGGAAGGGGCATTCCAGATAAGTTATGTTCTCAAACCTCAGTCTGCTTCTGAAAGACCTGAAGGACTTTGCTGGAACATGGTTTACTGGACCCTAACTCTAGAGTTTCTGAGTCAGTTGATCCTGAGCAGACCCTGAGAATTTACATTTATAACAACTTTCCAGGAGATGCCGCTGTCACTGGTATGTGGAACACACTTGAGAGTATCTTTTTGCAAATGAGAAGTAAAAAACGTGTCCCAAACCACATTAACTAATGTCACAGCTGAAAATGAGGCCCATGATAATTTGTGGGTTCCTCGCTAAAGTGGACAAGAGTCTGTATGAGCTCGTGTGTATGTGCACGTGTGTGAATGTCTATGTATGCACGTAAGTATGCATTTACTTATTTGTTTTTGGCCTGTGAAGCATCCTTTCTCCTTTTCACCACAATGCTTCCCCTCCTCTTAGTTCCCAGGATTTGAGTGGAGTTGATATCATGCCCACCTGCAGAGACAAGCATGTAAAAAAGGCTGGAAATAGTTTCAGAATTTATGTAGCCACTCTGACTGAGCATGTACATTTTTCAGAGTCTATCCTACAAATATAGTCTCATGTTATTTAAAAGATATTGAGCATGGATGGTTATTCCAGCATTGTTTTAATACAAAAAAACAGCAAAGAACCAAAATGTTCGTCAAGAAGGGAGTGGTTAGCTGAATTATGGTAGATGCTCATGATGGAATTTTATGGAGCTTTTTTT
>NW_006375497.1:0-1132 GCF_000327345.1 Myotis davidii | reverse complement strand
CATTTTTATTATTTCTAACCTGTATTTCACTATCCTGAGAGACTTTACATAAATACTTAGTTTCTAACTTACTGGTGAAAGTTTTCCTACAATGTATGAATTTTTGTTTCATGTTTATAAAATATATAAATGGCATCATTGTGTTTAACACATGAAGCTATAGCTCCACAAATTTGAGAATTTTGTTATTGGAAATCACAATGAAAAGATATATAAATATTTTGGTTGTTATTAAAATAGTTGTATTGAAATATTTCAAAACTAGTTCAGAAAATTAGTGTATCAATAATTGGAAACCCTTTTCAATTTGAAGCCTGAATTATATGTGATATATATTAATGCTTTCACCATTTTCATGAACAGTAAACTCCCCACACCAATACTATTAATATCATGCCAAACACTGGTAATACACTAAGTGGATCCGAAGCAATAATACCAAAGTAATCTAACTACCATAATAAATACTTGTGTGGGATCAGATTAGCTATGTGTTGGAATTTACGTTGTATCCATGTCATTATTAACCTATTTATCAACATTAACCTGTTGAATAAGCACTGTTGAAAACTGGAGAGAAATTTGTCCTCCTTATTTGGGATTCAATAAAATAGAAAGCTATTTTTAATTTATCCCTGAAGCCTCTTGATGTACATCTAAATAAAATTTTAGGAATTAAAAGTATGTATTGAAAACATTCGATATTTCTTTCAAAGTCAACTTGCTCTTATTCTTGCAATAATAGCACTCTTTTATCACAGTGGGAGCCTGCATAAACTTTGAACTCTAAGAGAATAGAGTTTAAATCCTGGCACTTATACAAACATACTTCATTTTATTACCCTTCACAGATAGTGCATCTTCATCAATTTCAAGGCAAGACTAGGAGATAATAGTTAGCAGTTCTTAGCAATAATGCATTTTTTTTAAATTAAGGTATTGTGTATTGATTTTTAGGCACAATGCTACTCCACGCTTAATAAACTACAGTAAGGTATAACCATGATTTTATTTGCACTGGAAAACAAAACATTTGTGAGACCTGCTTTATTGTGATATTTCTTTAATTGCAGTGGTGAAGGACTGAACCTGCAGTACCTCTGAGCTGTGCCAGTGCCCATTAACTCTGTGG
>NW_006375496.1:0-1132 GCF_000327345.1 Myotis davidii | reverse complement strand
AAAAAAAAATGTTGAAAGTAGTACAGAATTATTTCAGATCTAGATTGCCCTATCTTACAATACTATGACACAGTTGCCACAAATAATGAACTGGTATTGATACTCTATTGTTAATTAAGGTCCACAGTTTATTCAGATTTTCTTAGTTTTTACAGAATGTCCTTTTTCTACACCAGGATACCATCCATCATGCCAGTTAGTCATCATGTCTCCTTTGACTGTGACAGCTTCTCAGACTTTCCTTGTGACCTTGACAGTTTGAGAAGTACTACTCAGGAATTCTGCAGAATTTCTCTCATTGGAAGTTGTGTGATTTCTTTCATGATTACCATGGTTATGGGTTTTGGGGGAGGAAGACCACAGAAGTAAAATGCTTGTCTCATATCATATCAAGGGGATGTGCTGTCAACATGATTTATTCATTGTTGTTGATGCTTATCTTGATCACCTAGCTGAGGTGATCAAGCCATGTCAGCCCTTTACCTCCTTATATACAAACTGGAGGACCATAGATCAGCAGTATCCACATCATCTGGGAGTTTGTTAGAAATGCAGAATCTCAAACTCCATCTTAAATGACTGAATTGGAATCTGCAAGTCAACAGAATTCTTGGGTGATTCATGTTCTCCTTAACATTTGAGAGCACTGCTTTAAGATAATCTTGCACAGTTCCCAGTAATTTTTTTTCTCTAAAGGGCCCAACTGTAAATATTTTCAGCTTCAGGGGCTATCTGATCTCTCTTATAACTACTCAATTCTGCCCTTTTATGAGAAAGCAGTCATGGAAAATACATTTAAAAAAGTATTAGCATATTTCAAAAAATTTGTATATCTTATAGTCACTGAAATGTTTGAAATCTTATTATGCTTAATTGTTTCTGCCTTTCATTATCCTTCCTCTAATCCCCACTATACAATTCCACTTGAGGAGTTAGTGAGGTGATAGGGTTAAAATGTCTGAATTTCTTTGATTTCTTCAGTCCCTGGAACAAGGTCACACCCATTCAAATACTACCTTATTTATGGTTAAAAACAAACAAATAAAAATCCTTAGCATACTTTGGTCTTTATCTGCTTACCCTACCTGATCACATTTATTTTTTTAAAATTTTTATTGTTCAGATTATTACA
>NW_006375495.1:0-1131 GCF_000327345.1 Myotis davidii | reverse complement strand
TGAAGTTCCAATAACATTATGCATAAATAATATTAAACACCTAAAATGATACCCCAAGAAGTTTAAATCCCGACCTTTCAAGTGCTTCTGCTACTTAGACGAAGCAAAATAAATGTAAGGACAATACAAAATAAGATGCAACAAGTGGAGGCAAATAGCACCCTCATTGCTGTGCCCTACGCAGGCCTCCTGCCTGGCGTGCTAAGTCTACTTCAGAATCATGGACAGGCTATAGGCTGGCAATAGTCATCTCTTCTGCAATAAAGTATGTACCTTCTCAAATAATTACTCCCGCCCTCCGTGTTCCTGTACTGCGTCCAGCTACTTTCTAAGAGGCAGTGAAGAAAGATGTCACAGCAGCAAAGGCAGAAAGTACTGAATGTACAATTCCCTGAAGTTCCCACACATGCAAATGGTAGGAGCAGGTGTGCCCCATGCTGCTCCCCTCCTGCCTTCACCAGCCACAGTGGGCTGTCTGGTGCACTCCACATCCCAGAGCTCCAGAGAGAAGAGTCTCCTACTCAACTCGGGACACACAGCGGCTATGGCTGCTCACATTGGAGAGCCCTTCCGAACTGGTTTCATAGCCTCCTACCATTTGTCATTATCACAGACTAAGCGCAAATAAAGAATACATTTCAGTTCCATTTTTTATGTACAAAGCTCCGACTGGGCTACAGTTCTACCCAAAACACATCTGTAAAAAGGCTTGCAACCTCCTCCTGCTACCATCACCCAGTAGGTTTTTCCTTAAACCTCCACACTGCCCGTCTCCACACCAGGGTGGAAGCAAACACTCCCTGGAAATACAACAAGAGGATAAGGTTTTCCACAGAGAAGGAGGGAGCCAGAGAGGGGATGTCCCCAGTGCTGAGGACGAGGACGCCTTTGTCCTGCCAAGTCCAGGACAGGGCAGACCCCACTTGATGGGCTGCAGTGTCAGCCATGGCTTAGACAAGTCAGTCCAAGGTCAAGGAAAGGAGAAAGAATGCACAGGGCACACTCTGATTAAGCGATGATTTGTTTAATGTCTGCATACACCCAAGGGCTGCAGAAGAACAGCATCTGATCATTCTGCTCATTACTCCATCCCTTACATCAGCATGATGCCTGGCACACAGCATCACTCAA
>NW_006375494.1:0-1132 GCF_000327345.1 Myotis davidii | reverse complement strand
AAGAAGGCATTCTAGAATTACAAGGCACATTCCAAATACATGGCATCAATTTAAACTTCTGCATTTCCAGCATCTCTCTTAAACCCTACAAGAAACGACCAACTTCAAGGTGAGTTCAGCATCAAGTGCACAATGAGTCAACATGAAGAAAATGAAATACAGAGACGAAATGGAACCACTCCTCGTTATTATTCAGCTGCTCCAGCTGAGCCCTGTACTGGCAACTGGTCTCACTCCAGATGCCAGTAGGGTTGGAGGATTATGGCTAGAGATGACAGGGTCCCTAACTAGCTGTTCTCACATATCCCCCTGTCAGCATGCTCCTTAGCCTGCATATGGCCTTCAGATATGTCTGTTGACCCACAGAGTATTTTAACTTTGAGTTCATTTAAAAATCTGAAACTTTCACATCAAAAAATCTGCACATCTAAGTTTCCTTCTACAAGCCAGAAAAGCTGGCAACACCAGACCTACATTCTGGCATGGCAATAAGTGGAGCCAAGGTCCAGCTTTCTCACTTAGATGTTGGCCAGAATCTCCACCACTCCCTACGGTATCCCCAACACTGTAGCTGAAGCTGATGTCAGTTACCATTTGTCATCTTCCATTTGGTCTGCTTCACTCATTCACATTCCCACCCAGACTCCATAAGTGTTTGAATGTGTGACCCATTTAAGGGACTCTAGAAGTATCATGTGACTGAACTCAAATCATTCAGCCTATCTGAATTTATTCTGTCCTATGTGTAATTCAGGAAAAGGTGCTCCTCTTTGTGTTACCCTAGGTTTGATGATGGAACTTGTGAGGTGGAATCAATCCACTCACTTTAAGTATATACGATGCTATTTTTCTACACATCTCTTTCCAACTCAGACATTTTAATTATTTTAACAATTTCTTTTCAGAACTATGCTTCACAGTCATAAACAAGAATCAGTGGCAAGTGCAGACACAGCACAGTACATTCTTGAACCACTCCTCCAGATTCATTTCAAAACTTCAAGTAATATTCTGAAATGGTAAATTCTATGAGAACAGGTGTCTTTGTCTTTATTTATTTACTGAGAGACCCCAAACACCTAGAAGTTGTTCAATAAATACTTATTGAATAAATGAATAAACTTTTCCCAGG
>NW_006375493.1:0-1131 GCF_000327345.1 Myotis davidii | reverse complement strand
GTCTGTTAAATCTGAAGTCCATTAAATCAAGGTACATAAAATGGAGGGTTTACTGTATCATCCTCCTCCTCTTTGTTCTCTATTATGTTATTCTTTCAAGAAATAGCAAAGCTGATTTAGCATCCATATCCCTTTCGTGTCCTTCAAGCCTGACCCCCAGGCATCACTTGTCCTTGAGCCACAGAGACAAGGACACTTTAGCCCCACTTGCAGCCCCTCCACCATTTTCCTTGCTTCCCTCGGACTCGCTTCTGTGCTGTTCCTGCTGCAGAACCATGTCTTCATCTCCTGTTCAAACTCTGCTCCTGTCTTTTGGACTTTTTAACAAATCATAGTGTCCTTAGCTCCTCCCTTGGTACTTAGCTGAGCTCTACCCCAGCTTCTGATGTCCTTTCATAGCATCCCTACCCCAACTCTAGCCTCTCGGGTTGTCAAACTGGCACCATGATGCCTGCTTTTTGCCTGTGCCCCCTTACAGTGAGGAGGGATGTTTGTGCCTCATGGATAGTGATAGCATCTACATTCTTGTGTCCTCAGACTAATCCCCGTATCTAGTGACTTGAGTGTTATCACAGGTTCACATTATTAGAAGTCTAGGTTCCTTTGCAATATTAGAGATATTCAATAGTTGCTGTGGTTTATTTGTATAATATTCTGGAGAGCCTCATTTTACTTTAAAGTGATATTTCTTGATTGCAGCTCTACATTTGAATAATGTGGGGACTAAAACCATGCTAAGGTCCCATGATCCAAAGAGTCTAAATTAAAGTAACAATTTTATGTGGATATTTTCAGTTTTACAAGGGATATTCATCCCATTTTGGACAAAAAAAATGGAACACAGAGACACAAGGTCAGTCATATTTGATAAAAATTATTTCTTGATCTACTTGTAAAGAGATATAATTTAGTAATTCGAAGTAATTCCATTTAGAAATCCTATTGGGCCTTTTTTAATGAATAGATAAAACGTGTTTATGTTTAGTAATATCCATGTGCATGTATACAATTAATGTACCTAAATCTATTACATTTGCATATTAAGGACTGAGTATTACAGCTAAAAGGGAACTTGAAGACTTTTCTCATTTTTTCCCCACCTGTATGGCTCAGTGGTTGAGCATCGACCTA
>NW_006375492.1:0-1131 GCF_000327345.1 Myotis davidii | reverse complement strand
TTAGTAATTATTAGTGAATTACTTCTTAAATTTTGGATCTAATTTATAGAAGATCTTGCTGGAGTATGAGGAAGCTTGTCCTGAAGATTGTGCTCTGACAAAGATACCAAAGCATTTGTATCCACATTTCTTATCTACCCTCTTAATTCATATCCTCTTCATGTTTTCTGGATCCACATAGATCCAGTGCTTACAAACGTCTGTGTATTAGAAACATGTCTGATGCCAAGTGGATTTTGCATAAGATCAGAGTAGACAAATATGACACAATGGCCATGTCCAGTCAGCAGAGCTCCCCAAGTCATGCGGGCCAATATCAAGTTTAGAAATCTATTAGTGGCCTCACAATGTCTTTTCATGATGTTAGTGAAACTTCTCCTTTGCTATTCAGGTCAGAAATGCTCACTTTCTGTCTAAATACATTCATTTCCCACAACATAGGATATAAACCTGCATCCAAGTCTTGAAAGATGTATAACATTGTGTCTTATTTGATTCAATCCTGAAAGGAAATACAAAGATCACATATTTTATGGCATGTTACCACTTGAGTTTTTTAGGCAATATCCCTTAGAATTTCCATTGGTTGTGAATATTTGAAATATATAGGACAAACATAAATTACAGTAAAGAGAAAACAGTGTCATAGAAGGCAAAGATTTGTCAGACTGATTGAGAAAATATTTTTTAAAAGATGAAAAATAAGTTTCTATGGGAGACCTGAAAATGAAATTTAGCATTCTGTTCACATTCCTCTTTGGAATTCAGAAGACTCGCTTAGAGTATAGCAAGTTTCCTTACATTTTATTATCAGCTTTATTTGGTATCAGTTATGTACCCTTTCAAGAAGCATTTATTGTTTGTTGCTAAATGCATAAACATTTAAGTTATGGGGCCAATGGATCCCACTTGGTGGGTTAACTTGGCACGCTACTACTGTGATTCACAGGAAGCCTGGAGAGTGTACTGGAGACCAGAAACACCTCGCCAGAAAAACCAACTCCAGTCTTCTTGGCCTTAGAACAACACTGACATCTCTTCCCAGATAATGTCTAAAGTTTAAATAATCATTGCTTCAAGAAAGAGAGGTTGAGCCTGGCCAGTGTTGCTCAGTGGTTGAGAGTCAACCTA
>NW_006375491.1:0-1131 GCF_000327345.1 Myotis davidii | reverse complement strand
GGCTTTTATATATATAGAAGATATCTGTGCTTGGTTCTAAGTATGGAAGCTTAGTATTTGTATTGAAAAAAGCACCCTATTGTTTGTACCACATACACAGTCACTTCAAAGACTAAATAAGTCCACCCACAAAACTACTTTTGGTCCCCAAAGTGTCTTGGTTTCTGTTCTGTGGTCACTTATCACTCTCACTTGCTCAGTTGACTCTATAGGTAGCTCCTTCAAGACTAGACATGGTTAGATTTTTATTTTTAAATTGGCCCAGGGACCTTACGTTTCCTGGAAAAGCAGGCAGTATATGCAAAAGGAAGTTGGTAAATACCCTCATCTCTTAGTTTATGTTCCCAAATAGCTTCAGTCTCTCCTCAGTGATTTTATTCATGGTGGTCTTCTTCATGCACATTCTTTTTTCTCCCTTTTTTTGTCCACAAAGCTCATGCTCAAGTTCCATCTCTTACTCGATCTCATTCCTGTTGCCTCTAGCTTATGCTGACCCTGCCTTTCTGCTCTCACAGTGCAGCTTAAACACTTCAGCATGTGATTGTGTTGTGTTGCTTTCCTCCCTATCTATGTAAATTTCAGCTCTCCCGCCAGGCTGAGAGTCTAATGAGAGTCATCATCCTCCCTGACCTTTGAGGGCATTAACAGTGTTTATCCCCCAATATTCTATCATCTTTCCCTTTTTACTCCATGACCTTTCTGACTATGCATTCTTCTCCCACCTACTTACTTATCTTTCTTTTTGTCCTCCCTCCATGGGGTCTTTTGCCAGGGCTTAATCCTCAGTTCTGTGTTCTTCATTCTTTTCACTTTCTTCCTTTGTGATCTTATTCAGGACCAAAGCTTTAAGTATTACCTCAAAGAAGATGACTCTCAGATGCACTTTAACAAACTCTTTCCTAAATACCAGCCCCAAATCTTAAAATATCTGCTGGATATGGATGTATAGCTGCCAATCGTCAAAAAGGGAACCAAAGTTTAAATTCTATGTATAAAATTAAATGCATTAATTGCTTCACTCTAAAATTTCATCCCACCTTAATTTCTTTATTTATGGTATTTCTGACAATATTTTGAAAACAAGTGCCTAGAAGCTTTAGAATTACTTGGGCTCATTTATCTGATCAACTT
>NW_006375490.1:0-1131 GCF_000327345.1 Myotis davidii | reverse complement strand
AAAGAGTGAAACATTAGCCTTTGGCTTAATGGCTACAGCCCATATACTCTCAAACAGACAAGACCCTATTTAAGAATCAGCTTCCACCATAAGCCAAGAACTAATTTGAGCCTAAGGGTGAACAGGAAGGCAGTGTCCCCTGGGGCCAGCATGAAATTGGCAGGAGAGTGAGAGTTAGAGATAAAAATAAGATAAAACTCTCATTCTTTGGGACAAATTTTAGGAAGTCCCTCTAAACCAGAGGATGTTTTCTTTGCATTGACACCTTTAACAGAAAGAAGCTGTATTTAAGAAAGGACTCTTACAAAATTCAACCCCAATAATTTCAGTTCCCTGTATCCACTTTTTACATGACTACTCTGTTTAGTCTCTCAGATAGCTTTATTTGCCAGTCTGCAAACCAGGCAGAGTGAAGCCAATTGCTATGACTTGAAAGGCATAGAAAATCAGAAACTGTACTTTTTGATCTCACTTTTTGCTCCTTATTTATTGCATTGTTGAGTAGTTGTTCCTTTCTCTGTCTTTCCCCTGAAACCCTTTCATCTAATCTCTACACTTGGTCATTGGTCTACTGTTCCACTCCTTCCCAATTTCCACTGGCTACTTTGATGTTGTATTATTATCACGGAGGAGGGTAAGCTCCCATCAATGTACGTTTTTTGTCCTCTGTTTTAGTAAGGTAGCCATACCAGACAGCAGCACTGGAGGCAAAGAGACTGATTTTGAAAATAATTGCTGAGAATATTTTGCATTATCAGTGAAAACAAAGCTTTGAACTCAGAGGCTGTTATCAACAATGCCAGGATCGCCCCAATCCAAGGATCATGTACACAGTTTTTCACTGGAGAAAATACCTCTAATCAAGATCCTGCCTCTCTCTTTGCTCCTCCCTCCTCTCTTTACAACCAACCCCCTTAATGGAAAATCTCAACCATATGTACAAAAGTAGAGCAAGTCTACATGAATCCAAATATACCCACGATCCAGCTTCACCAGTCCTCAATTCAAGGCCAATCTTGCTTCCCAAGCACCACCCAAGCACTTTCCTGTACTATATTATTTTGAAATCCCAGACATCAAATCATATCTTCAATAATTATTTTGACATGATATAGTCTTTTAATATCAAGA
>NW_006375489.1:0-1131 GCF_000327345.1 Myotis davidii | reverse complement strand
CAGGATCAGGCCTAAACCAGCAGTCAGACACCCGCAAAGGTTTCCGGATTGGAAAGGGTGCAGGCCTGGCTGAGGGACTCCCCCTCCATGCATGAAGTTCATGCACCTGGCCTCTAGTGAGTACATATTATTGCAGTGGCCACAGTAATGTAGTACGCAGATTTGCTGCTGAGGGAAATGTGAGTGATGGACAGCCTCAGCTGCTACACTTTGAATCCATCAATGCCTTTTTGCTGAGGCTCTGCTTCTCACAGGAAGTTCTCCCTCAATGACTGAGCACAGCAGGGCCAAATCTACCAGCTATGGAAATCCTCTATCATAAGATTTTTGTTCAAAGAAACCCAGTCATTTGGCCAACTCTCTCCTGGAACTGCGTGGCAGTGTGAGACTCTCTTTATCCTGCTCTCCTCACCTCTGTCTCCTTCACGGACTGCATGGCATTCCCAGAGCTCGCCAGCCCTCTGTGGAAGCCTCTTCTTTTTTTCCCCTGCAGGTATTTCCCCAATAACTATCTTGCACATCTAATTTTCACTTTGGTGTCTGTTTCTAAGACAATCTGAACAAACTAGAATATTATGAGGAAGTGTGAACAACACATAATTTACAGTGTCATGTTCTGTAACAGGTAATGATTAAGCTCTCTTTGAATTATAAAGTAAATACATATGAGTGTTAACAAAGTTCTGGCTAACCATGGAATCATAATTATGACACCCCTTCCTGATACACATTAAAATGAAATGATTCAACAAAGTAAGATTCACATACCACATTGTTAGTACATTGTTAACACTTTAATAACATGCCCGTACTGATTCTAGTTATCTTGTGATTCATCTAATTTTTTGTAGAAACCTAACAAAATAGAAATTGTGATTTTACAGGAACCATCACCCCTGCATTCTTTAGTCTTTGAAAGTGGAACTAATCTTAGGCATTTCATCCAGCATTGGTATTATTTCAGGGATTTCCACTTAGACTTTTCTTTCAGAATAGCTCTTACTCCACAATCAAGAAACTATGTAAAATTTTCAGCTTATATGCTTATCTATTCCAAATATAGACTAAGAGACTGATTATGAGAAGGAATTAGGCTAAGACTGTACTTATTAGTTTGCCCTATGCACTCCT
>NW_006375488.1:0-1131 GCF_000327345.1 Myotis davidii | reverse complement strand
GAGCTATCAGCTGTTAAGGTGTATATACATTTTGGGGGGACACCCGGGATATATCTTGAGAAAAGTTCCTGAATCATTCCTTACTAACAAAAATACTTCCAGTAGTCACTTGTCTTTGCGGGAAAGAGAAGCAAAATTAAAGGTAGGGCAAATTCGTTTGCCTCCGGCTGGCCCTAAACGCAGCAGCTTAATTTTTGTCTAAAAACTATCTTCCCGGCAGCTTAGACATGAACACGGAGGGAGTAGACGTATCATTAGATTGTGGGCACACTAACAATTTATTGAGATTATTTTTTGTGTATGAGAGACAACAGTTCTCACAATCATGTTGCTGATTATAAAATAGAATTAGCTGCGATTTCAATCTTAGCTGGTATTTCATTTTTTCTCCCTAAGGTCACATTAAGAACCACCGATATTTAGTCCACTGAATATTCTTTTATCTCCTGAAAAATATTCCACCTTTACAGCAGGAGAGGTGACAGGCAATCCCTGCGTGGTGACGGTTCCTGCTGTGACCCCCGCCAACCATGGCCTTGAGAACTTACTGGGGTTTCCCGCTGACTTCACAGGTTAACTCAAGCGCGTCCCCTTCCCGGGTCAGGCCTTGTAGAGGGTAAGTCATCTGAATATGCACCCGAGGCTTATCTGTATGACAACAACACAAAGTACAGTGTTTAGCAAATGGTATCGTCAGGCACAATCAGACGCGCTGGCTGCCACACGCCCCGGAGTACCAGCCCCCACCGCCCCCACCCTCTGCCTTCCCTAACTCCCTTCTAATTAGTTAGTAATCCTGGCATTTGCTCAAATTAAATTGACTAATAACGCTAAGGAGTGAACTACGAATAGATAAGAGATTCATAAGCCAACTGCGCCACATCAAATATCTCCTGTGAAAGACATTTTGTTACATTGAAGTTTATCTCCAGACTCACTCAAGCTAAAGGAAACTCATTTGCTTTCATGCTGAGGTGAAGCCACAGATATTTGTGGCGCTTGGAATGGATACATTTTATCATATGTCGTATGTTACTATGCGACAATACGCGGTGACACTGCATATGAATCAGTTTGCCTCTTCTATGCACAACTCCCGCGTTCTACTCAAACGGCTTTAAAGACGAGGAG
>NW_006375487.1:0-1131 GCF_000327345.1 Myotis davidii | reverse complement strand
GAGGTTATTTTTGTAATGCTCATTTCACCAGCAGCCTCCCCCCACCCCTTCATTTTTAGTGGTTAGTTTGTATAAGGCAAAGCTCAAGACTGTAAGCCTGAAAAACCACAATTCCCCAACAGGCAGGATTTCCAGTGAAATAGTGTGAAGGCGACAGGGTTAACGGGTTAACCTCATAATTCAGAGAAACCGAAAGTCTCCTCTAAGGGTGATGTCAGGGGCCACGATAACCTTGGAGTCCTTGGAATGAGTTTTCACATGTGACATACATAATCGTGTATGTGATTAGCCATTCATCTGTATGCATAGCATATAGTTCTACTTCTTCTTAAAGGCCCCGAATCCACCTTTGTCTCTGTCTCTGCGTGGGACCATAAGTGAGTTGCTGGTAGAAGGACACTGGCATTCTGAGGGTCACATGGTTGGTGACTTAAGAAAAGTTGGACATGGTGATTTTTTCATCCCCCCCCCCTTTTTTTTTTTAAAAAAAAACACACACCATAATTTTATATGAAACTGTTTAATCTGTCTCCTGGTGGTACAGTATTTACAACAGAAAGGTTGTATGTTAAATGGTTGACTTTTCAAGCAACTCAAACACCTGGTTAGTATAAATCTTTTAATAGCAACGCCACTTCATTAACTCCTTTGTTACCAGGACTTTTGAAAACCCCTTTACTAAAGAGCTGGAGGGTGACTGGCTATATGAACCCCAAATATTGCACAGTCATGAGAATTGGTAAAAACTGTTAGTATTAGTGTAAAATACTTTATAAGGAACATCACACGTTGTTTCTGCGCTTCAGGTTATTAATCTCATTGTCAAATAGTTTGTTTAATTTATGGCTTCGTTTTCCCATTTCTGAATTCCATATTCAAGGGCACTAATGATTTCCATATTGGAAGTAATTTCTTGGATGGAAGAAAATAGCTTTAACCATTATAGAAAAATCCAAGATAATAAAGATGGGAACACAAGAAAGAGACACACCTTGAGAAATCTCACCCAGCAAAATAGTTGCTCACATTTTTACTTTGTGTATAATGAACCAAAAGTATATGGAATTAGGATGGAATATAGATGTAATTTTTGTATAGTGCTTTATATAATGTTAATTAAATGCAGTAAGT
>NW_006375486.1:0-1130 GCF_000327345.1 Myotis davidii | reverse complement strand
AAGAAAGAACTTTGGCTTTTCAAACTCCTATAGGAAAGAAGCAAGTTGAGAGCACTACATGGGTACAAATGCTGCCTACTTTCATCAGAAAATAACATAATTTAGAGGAAAAAACAAATAGCCAAAAATGCAGATCCAAAAGCCATGAAAAATAACCATATGGAGAAACTGTCACATATTTCCAACTAGATTTCAGAATTGCTATGGGCAAGTGTCTCCTGTGTGCTCATTCTCCCTCCTTTTGTGGACAGGAAAAGATACGGTGGGTTTTTTCCTATTCCTGTCTCACCCATGTATGTTGGAGGTGGTAGAAGACATGTAACTTGTCTTTTTAGTTCAAAAGTCTTCAGATTTAAAGAAATTACATTAAAGGAGTTATATCATGAAAATACACCTAAGAGTGCTCATCTGAACCCGAGCATGATTGCGCTATGGAGATCCATAACCACAGCTGATGAGAAAAGACTTAGTAGTCAGAATAAAGTATGAGTATATTTTCATGTGAGTGGCGATGCTGGAAGCAGACAGACTGGCATATCATCATATATTATATTTTAAAGATGGCCATAACTATATATCTTCTTACATGGTGATTTTGACATTCTTCCCTTCAAGTGATAGGATTTATATCTTATATCCCCTACCCCTGAGTCTGGAAAGACTGGAGGCTATGGTGGAAGTGACTATATGTGCCTTCCTAGGCTAGGTAATAATGATGGTGCAACTTTTGCCTCAAAGACTGTAAGAATTATGCTGGAACTCTAAGCTGCTTTGTAAGCCGTTCAGTTGGACTAAGGCTTCGTGTTGTAGGAACATGCAGACTAGTTCAGACAGAGAGGCTACACTGTGAGACCCTAAGGCCATGTGAAGAGAAAAGATGCCACGCATTCCCCAGGTGCTTTAGCATACCTCCACCCCACCCCTACTATTTCATCTCCAGTCACTATCTGATTGTGACCTCATGATTTATCTCAAACCAGAACCATAAATCAAGCCCTTCCTGAATTCCTGAAGCACAGAAACTTGGAGCTAATAAAATGTGTGTAGTTATTGTAAATCACTAAATTTGGATAATTTGTCATACAGATGTTGATAAAAATACTTATCAGTTAAATTTTTCTTTCAGGGTA
>NW_006375485.1:0-1130 GCF_000327345.1 Myotis davidii | reverse complement strand
AGCCACCCCCTTCCCTAAATCGACTGTGTCCTTTTTGAGCCTCTGGCCCAGCGTATGCCATAACATGAAATGGTTCTGATAAGGGGAGTGTGTGGTGCAGGCACTTGGGAAATTCAGGAGATTTCTTTTTTTCAATTTTAAACTGTCTTGTGGTTCAAATACAACAACATTCTGCCCAACAGCTCCAGGGCCCCATTAGAGACCTGTATCATGGCTGCGGCTCCCATGGCCAGGGGAGCCAGTTGTCCTGATTGCTAGTACTGATGCTTGGGGAGCATTTGGGCATCACCCCTTATAGACAAACCCTCCTACAGTGTGGGGGAGCAGGGATAAGAGAGAGAGGCAGGTGTGGATGAGAGCAGAGAGAAAAAGTGACTGCCTTGTGGCCCATAACTCTAGCATCTACTCCTCCTCCAACTAAGAAGTCTCTCCTGATTTATCCCTTAGCGTGGCCTCTCTCTATAATTCTCTAGTGGTTTGTTCTCTGGGAATTGGTTTCACTCCCCCATTGACTCCTGGAGGCCTGAGTGAGCACCAGGCCACGATTTCCTCTGGCTCACAACATTCCCAAAAAAAACCCCTCAAATATTAGGCCCTAGGACCCAGTTTGGGGCAAAGAGAACCATCATAGGTGGGGTGGAATAAATCTGAGGCACAGGTGTCAGAAGTTACTCCTCCTATCTTACCCCATAGCTGCTAGGGGAAGTTGGGGAGTGGTGGGAGGGAAGAGACTGAAAGCAGGAGACAGGGAAAAACAAGAAACCAAACCTCAAAACTGGGACAGCAGAGACAGAAGCTGGACCTCAGAGGTGGAGCTGATAGCTGAGCGGACAGCAACTAAGACATGCACTGAAGTGGAGAGGGAGTGATAGCAGCAGCCCAAAGTTGCAGGGAGGCAGGGCAGGCAGGCCATGGTGGTCAGTTAATAAATAATGTTGAAGGACCCAAGGATGAGGGGGGCAGGTATCTACAGTGCCCAGGCCCCTGCTAACCCCTCCCAGGCCCCACTTTAGGGGCCAGTATCTTAGAAGGCAGAAAAGGGGAGGCAGAAGACCAGGGAAAGATAAGCGGTCCTGCCACTGCCACCCTCATTCTGCCTACTTCTTAGATTTCCCCTTAAAGATTTTGAG
>NW_006375484.1:0-1131 GCF_000327345.1 Myotis davidii | reverse complement strand
CTCAAATTCACAAAAGCTCTTTACAGGTTTGAATGAAAACTAGCTCGGAACAAGTAGTAAACAATAAAGTAATAAGGACTACCTTGCATTGATCAAACAGTCTACGAATGAAATAAAATTGATTATTTGTAAGAGTGTAGAGGAAGGATAGCCTTATCTCATGCAGCTGTACTGAGCAGCCCAGGCCAGAGCTTCATGCCTGTTTGGTTTTCCAGAAAAGTGTCTGATCTCATTTCAAGTGCAGCTTTCAGTTCAACGAAGCAGAGGCCCAAAAGGAAAATCGCTTCTGGGCAGCCACCCGGAGAAGAGTGTTTTTCATAAATGCTTGTCTAGGTGTGTGGGTTTTGGTGGAAGCCAAGGACAACTAAGAGAATAAGAGGAAGAGAGAAGGAAGTGGGATTTTATTCCCTTATTCCTCGCACCCAGCACAGTACTTGCTTGCTTAACGGGATGCAGAGGAGAAGCAGTTGAGGCTGGGTGAGTAGCTTAATCTCTGTATCAGTTTCTCCATAATAATACCTATTTCAAAGTTTGCTTCGAAGGTGAGTGAAATGATGTATAAGAAGGCATGTTTTGAGTCCTAAACACTATATAAAGTTAAGAAATGGAGGATTAGAAAGATGATTCTTTTGCCCTCATGCCAGCACCTCGGTAACTAAAAAGCACTACCAGTTTTTCATTATCATTTTATTAAAAGTATTCAATAAAGCAGGAAATCTTTACATTGTTTTTCTATTGTGGGATCCAATGAAGCTATTACTTTTTGGATACACCTCTGTTTTGCCCCTAAGAATATATTTCCTGGGCTCCCTCTTCAACATTACCGGCCATTCTATGCAACCTCAGCTTCTGTGGTTACACCACTCTGCCTGGCTTCCATTACTTGGGGACAGGGATAGAAATATCATCCCATGGATATTACCACGCCCAGGTCTGTGTGCGCCTGTTCCAGTTGGCTGTGGCCTGCAGAGGGCCACCCAGAACTTCTCAGGGATGCCCGTGCCTTTCTCACCAGCACATTCCTCATGTCCTTGGCGAGGGGGAGTCCTCTGAGCCCTCCCAGGGGACATCATTCTCTGGTGGGTTTTCTGTTTCATAATATACCTATTCCAGCCAGCCCCCTTTTCTCAG
>NW_006375483.1:0-1130 GCF_000327345.1 Myotis davidii | reverse complement strand
TCAATAAACATATCCTCGGGTGAGGATTTTAAATAAAAGATTTAAAAGATCAGGCAATTGGTTATGCTGAAGACCATATACTATGTAAAGATGGAAAGCATACTAGATGGTTAGGCTACAGAAGGCCAGAGGCTACACCACATGTCAAGGACATAAAGAAATATATTGTTGTAAAGGACACCAATCTCCTTAAGCAGCTCTGTGGTGACTTTCTAGAAGCCAGAGTTGATGATAAAGGAAGCCATTAAAGTACTAGGTTTATCTATAGCAATAGGGAGGGTAGGACCCCAAAATAATAGAGTCCAGTTGTAGTGTGTAATGGTCAGAAGCCAAGTTGGACTATCGCTGTAATATAAAATTAAAGGAGCAGTCAGGTGGAAGTAATCCACAGAGAATTATTGGAGATAATTAATAGAACCTGGTATTCCTAGGGGAAAAATTGATGGGTAGCCAAGGTGGTACTACTCAATTTGTACCTTCAGATGAATTAAAAAATGTATAGCCAGGAGACTGAGGCAGTTATCCCAATAAAATCACGATTCCTTGCCAAGTTTCAAAACATTAATGTACTTTTAAACCTGGAGCACATTAACTCCAGTAGAGATCAGGTCCCCAGGACAAAGGAACCTGCAACACCATGGCAAATGTACAAAGTAATGATTTCCTCAGTCCTTCCAAAGTTGTTCCAGAACCTTTGGGCCTAAGGCAATTTATTAAGACAACTGTGTACTGAGAGAATGGGGATACACAAACACCTCAAGGGCTGTTGATTGCAGAGTCTGAATTGAGATTGATACTTAGAGACCCAAAGAATAATCATGGTCTGCTTGTCAGAGTAGGTGCACATGAAATCCAGGTAATAAATGAAGTCCTATCTAAGGTCCCACATTAGTCATCCTCAGTTCTTGAATATGTAATCAGAATAGTTATACTTCATAGTTGGCACAATCACCACATTGGGTCTACGGCCTATGAAGTAACAGCTATCACAATGGGGAAGGCCAATTGGAAATCTCTGAAACCGCCTCCTCCCCTAGCCAAGACATAAATAAAGAACTGTACTGCTGGGGGAAATGGTGAGAATTAGTGCTCCTGTTAAAGATCTAAAGCAGCGGTTCTCAACCTGTGGG
>NW_006375482.1:0-1130 GCF_000327345.1 Myotis davidii | reverse complement strand
ACAGTCAGTATTTCTTTGAATACTTTTTCGGTCCTGTCCCCTTTCTTCTCTCTTCCTGGACACTGCTGACATGAATATGAGACCTTTTGTTATATTCCCATGGGTCTCTCCGTCGCCGCTTATTTTATTTCAGTTTATTGTCACTCTTGAATGCAGCCCAGTTTTCCAAGTTCGACAGATTCAGTACCACAGTATCTTTCTTATTAACCAGTGAGCTTTGAAGAAAACCATTTCCCCTAACGACAATTGGAAATGTTCTTTTTACGTTAAGCCCCACGCATAGATCATGAAACGGAATGCAAAAATGATGAATTCTGACAGTGAAACCCATGACGTGCAGTGAAGCATTTTAGTCTAAACCGACATCAGACCTCTCCATAAGGTCCTGTCCCCTCGGCCAGAAATAATCTTGTTGGTAGAAGAGGTTGAGAAACACAATTCCAATGCAATAACTCACCATCCCTCACCTGACTCTCTAGCTGAGGCTGAGTGTGATCAGAGTTAAGCGAGATGTTAAGCTCCCGGGCACTAACCCCCAAAAGCCATGTTGTGGTTCTGGAGCCACACAGTCTTTCTGCTTAATTGGACTGGATGCGCCCCATGAAAGAGTACATGGTGGCTTCCAAACGCGGGCCCATTGCACAATGCACTGTACAGCGTGGTTTCTGAAGCGCTGCAATCCCTCCAGCCATGTTTAGAAATATTAGTACAAATATTGGGCTTTATCACATTGAAACGTGTTGCTGTAGGAGGCACGCCGCCTAGCAATTGACGTGGAGTTTTGACATATTTTTCAAGGAGGGGGCCGGAGGGAGGAGGTTTGGTGGCATCTCTGGAGAATGCCGCCAACTGAAGTAAGAAATCACCGTCGCCCTTTCCCATGTGCTACGCGCTGGATTGCTCCTGCAAATGGCGAGTTTAGTGAAACATCCATCCTGAATGTAAAATGCATTGAAAAGGGAATACCAGTAGCCAACTTCTGCTCAGCTCAGTGTTCACTCCAATAACTGACTTGCCTGCACAGAGGTTCTCTTTCAAAATTTGTCACAGTGGTTAGTCCTCATTCCCATCTTTGAAATTTTTTTTTTTAATTGAAAAGAACAGATTCGTGATCATCTTATTAGCAGGCT
>NW_006375481.1:0-1130 GCF_000327345.1 Myotis davidii | reverse complement strand
TTATAGTCATGAATTGGAAATATTGATTGAAAATAACTACTTTTTAAAACAAATCTGAAAATCAGCTAAGCGCAACAACTAATTCAATCAGTTTATAAATAACTTTCTAAGTGAACTAGAATATTTTAATGCAAATTTGAGTGAATTAACTAGGGAATAAAATCTCTGGTGATGATAAAATATTGAACTAACAAATGATAGAGGGTTTATTTTTTTAAAAAACAAAAACAAAACACAACAGGAAGGACAGCTCTCCATAACAACAAAAAGAAATAACTACAAGATTAAAATAACCTAACAGCAAACAGAACATATCATTAATAGAGTCCTTCATTATCTAGCACAGCCTATAATGGAGAAAACAGCAAGTGTAATTCTGTTATCTTACCACAGGCAGTACAAATACCCTGTAAAATCCATCTCTTCATTTTCTGGTTGAAAAGATCATTGTAGAAAAGGACTGCCAGGGAGTAGAGGTCATGCTGATTTATTGGCAATTAAACCTGCAGGATTTCTGCACTCCTTTCAAAACAAAGTATCTGAGGCTATTCAGCTAGGATGATTACATAGTGGGCTATCTACTAAAACTGAAGCATCTTTCTGTTAGTGCACAACAGATACAATTGACTTGGCTGTATTTATATTACTGCTATTATTTTGTGCAGATTCTTGTATCTTCCTCAAATCACCTAGGACCGAAGAATTACCTTATTAGTCAGTTTAATAAAGCAGAATCTTACCAAGTGGTATATACTAGTAGTTCTGCTTGGAAGTATAACTTTGGTACAAATATGGACTCATTTAAAGCAAGCAAATGTGTTACTGAATCTAAATAATTGGCCTGTGGTGCTTCAGCCCTAGCATTCTGAAATGATTTGAAATGATCTTTTAGGGGTTTGATACTTGTTATGAACTGAATGTTTGTGTCCCCTCAAAATAAGCACCCATGTGCCCATTACATATTTTAAAAAATAAAATATTACACAAACTGTTGAAGTCTCCTTCCCAGTTGTATTCAACTTTGTCATGGTCAGGGTTACCACTATTATAAATTTCATTTTTTACCACATAACAAATGATATGTAGCACAGTAGGTCCAACATGGGTTTGAACTGTGTGGGTCCACTTAT
>NW_006375480.1:0-1130 GCF_000327345.1 Myotis davidii | reverse complement strand
TTTTTTTTAACATCCTGAAAAGTTCATGCAAAGCATAACTAAAAGAATCAATTCATCTCATTGGTGATTTTGAAGCTTTTCTTAGTTGTTGGACATGTGTTTTACATTTCAAAATATACACAAGAACCTGAAAACAATCTTACAAAGTAGGTAAGGTACAGAGAAATTGACCCTGGAGAGCATACTGTCTTTGGTGGCTAAAAATTGGACCTGTAGGTACTATTAAAAAGCAAAGGGTGAATTAAATGAGAGAGTGAGAGGTGTGCACTGGTTGGAAGCTGTTGTTCTAGGAAGTAACAAATGCCCCTGCGTTCTGAATTAATAAGAAGCAGTAAGTAAATGGCAGTTATGAAGGAGAAAAATTCTCCTAAGAATAAGACAAAATTATGCAAATTTGCCAAGCCAAGCCACTGTCTGTGGGCTCACTGATTTACCAAATAAAAAGCTATTTGCAGGGCTATAATCTTTGACAAACAGTTTCTGTGTCTCTGCTTTCCATGTTTGTGCTATCTGGTTGTAATTTGGGCTTCCTCTGGGAATGGTCTTGTTCAAGAGACGAGTCCTCAGTCATGACCTCCTGCTTTCCATTGCTCCAATGACAGCTCTGTATACAGCACTGGCTTTCTGTCTTGTAAGGGTTGTCTAGCTCAGGATTCTCCTTTCTTGCACTTAAACCCAGAATGTTGTGTTGTGATCTTAGTACAGTTTCTATGTAAGCATCTCATTTGTCTTCCTCTCCTGGGTACAGTTTTACAACCCGTAGCCCTTTCTCCTAGCATCTCATACTTGGCAGTTCACTATGAAATCTTGCCAATTAAAAAATTCATTATTCTTTATGCCATGTTGGTTCCTTAATAGTGCTTACTTTTTCAACTTCATCTTACCTAGAAATCATAGCCTGTTTGTAGAACTCTCCAAACCTCAGAAAAGATTCCACCAAAATAAGGAAATTGGTAGTTTGAATCATTATTTGACTGCCTTAAGAATAGTTGAGGAATAATTTACTCAACTCTAACATTTCATTCCAAATTGGATCTAAGATGAATTTAGATTTAATAGATTGGTCTGAATGCTGCAGAGAGTTGAATGTTTCAAAATGTTTTAGATCAGTGGTTCTCAACCTTCCTAAT
>NW_006375479.1:0-1130 GCF_000327345.1 Myotis davidii | reverse complement strand
AAAAAACAACACCCATGATCTTTTGGCTCTTTTATCCTTTCATGGCCTTTTTCTATGGCAATTTGCCATGCATTCTGTCCAACATTGACTGCAGAAAATAAGACGTATCATCCTAGGTGAATGCTACACTGACTTTTAAATCTCAGTGCCACAAATAGAAAAGTGCTCAAAGGGGACACCAAAGTCAATGGAGACAATTCGTCAATGACCATGTCTTCCGTATTAAAGGAACATCACTCAATCTAACAGTCACTACCAAAGAGTACATTTCCCTTGACCCATCACACAGGCTTTGAATTTATTACCTCTGCTTTCTCTAATTAGACTTTTGCCTAAACAAATAATATAATCAATTGGAACTTGAAGAGGAAACCGGTTCTCAAAGGGCAGTATTGCATTTTCTGTCAAGATTTGCTTATTACTCCTTATTTTAAAATCTACACTCGATTTGCAATATCTGAATTGGCACAGACGGCACCACAGAAATGGGAATTACTAAAACACATATATCCCTCCCCACAGCAGATCTAATACAGATTCACTTTAAAAAGCAGTCTTACATAAATGATTCCTCGTAGTGGTACTTTATATTTAAATTTCAAAAAAGCTTTTAACTCTGGGACTTACTATGTGGCCTTGAGCAAATCACTTTCCCCCTTGTCTCAGTGTCTCCATCTTAAATGGCACTGGGGAGAGAGGCAGGAAAATGTATACCTATTCTGTGTAATAACCGGGTTTGCTCTGAGGATGAAATGTATTCGAGAAAACATAGACTCTTCACATGTCTTAGAAAGATCAATCTTGTCAAAGATAGCATAACATGATACAGGACTTCTTAAACTAAAGTATGCATTGACATTACTTGTAGTATTTATTTAAAATAAGATTACTGAGCACTATTGCAAGAGTTCTGATTCAGTAGTTCTGGGATAGAGCCCAGAACTCAGCATTTATAACAAGTACCCTGACAGCTGAGATGTACTATAAGTGGTGCAGACCTACATGCCCAGAAATATGTAGAATAGCATAGTTATGAATGGCAGCTGGGTTTCCTTCCTCACTCTGCTGGTGACTAGTGGATGGACAATGGCAGTCAATGATCCTGAGCCTGTTTCATCACATCTGCCTCT
>NW_006375478.1:0-1130 GCF_000327345.1 Myotis davidii | reverse complement strand
AAATCAATAAAAAATATATTTTTAAAAAAACACACTAAATAGAGACTGTTTCACTCTTATTATCATATAGTCCTATTTCAATAAATTTCTATAATCCTTACACTATTAAATTCACACTGTACATAGTATATCTAGCTTTTTACACTAAACTACACATTTTTTCATGAAATTATTCTTCATGTCCTTTGTTGTTAGTGCTTTAATTTATGATAACATACGAATACATGTGCCAGAACATATATAAATTTTGGACATTTTTGGCCTCCTAAAGTTCTTCCATTCCCCTCACTCGAAGTCTTCCCAAGGAAGATATACAAAACAGTAAGAGGGTTAACATCTCTTGGAGGAGGATGCATTGCTCAAGTTCAAGAACACAGATTAAGGCTGTCTTTTTCCAACAGTGAAGTTAGGAAGGGATAACATTTACTGTTCGTGGCCATGGACATTTTTACTCTCGTCTTTTTTGAAGCCTCATTGGTCAGGCAGAGCTTCTCCTGAAATCAATCACATGTTTCCCTTGTGGCAGCTAAGTCTGTTTCTCCCAGGTGGAGCCCACGCCTGGAAAAGTTGCACACGCCTCTAATATCTGAGGGAGAAACCTCAACCAGGCCAGTCCCAGAGGCAGTCATTGAGAAGGAAACATTTACTCCCCCCCACCCTCACCTTGTAACCTCATTTCCTCTGGCATAGTGAAGTTTTTGAGTCACTCGAGTGGTAAATTCTGAGAATATTCAGGAGAAAAGGCAAAGAATACTACTCTGTCCCCCTGGGTCATTCAAGCTGTTCTGGTAAAATAAAAGGCTTTTCTAGATGACCCAGACCATCTGCAAGTTCAGTCAAAGCCCCTGTTAAGGATAACTTGACCTTGCATTAACGTTTTTGTTTTGCTATGTGTGGAAATATATTCCCCTCCGGTCTTCTTGGGAAGAAGATGTAATAGAACCAAGCTGGTTGGACTCAATCCCAATCCCTTATTTAATAACAAAGTAATATCCCCACCCCTTACAGACATTTGTTTTCAACATCTTACTATTCTAAACTACAATTAACATATTTAATATTAAAAGTTTGTATTCAACTTTATTTTGTGGGAATTGATTCCTGGAAGCTGAGTTGCATTGCTAAAAAAA
>NW_006375477.1:0-1130 GCF_000327345.1 Myotis davidii | reverse complement strand
GTATTTAAAGGGCCAGAGGTTGAGAACCACTAACCTCTGCTTCTGTTGCTACATTTTCAGCTCTGATTCTCCTGCCTCCCTCTTTCACTGGTATGGACCTTTGTGATGACAGTGAGCCCAACCAGGTAATTCAGGGTAATCGCTCCAGCTCAGGATTCTTAATGTAATCATAGCTGCAAAGTCACTTGGCCATGTAAAATAGCATATTCACAGATTCCAGGGATTGGGCTGTAGACATAGTTGAGAGCCCTTTATTCTGTCTACCCCAACAGCCAATTATGAAATTTTTTTCCAAGCCTTCCATGGATGGAGATAACAATATTCCTAAAGTTATTTGCTTTTCATTATAAATGGAACATAAATGTACTGACCTGACATTATCACCTATATTTTTGAAATATCAGAAAAATGTTCAGCAGACTGAATTTTACAATCCTTGTATGGTAGACTATGTGACAGCTTTGACAATTGGATGATTTCATTATGTTTTAGTAATGGTATCTTTTGGTTTTCATATGTTGATAAAACATATGAAAGAGAACAATAATGATGTTTATTATGTTTGAGAATGGGCCCAAAAGTTTCTAATTGGGATGATTATTAGCCTGCTAATGGACAGAATGCAAAACAAACTAATTGTAGGTTTTTGCAAGGGTAAAAGGATTAATAAATTAATTTATTCTGTCCTCTTTTCCTGAAAGAATAATACAAATGCCTTTCTTTCTGTGGTTTAATTTGACCTGATTTTTTGGTTCAGGGAACTGATAAGGAAAAAAATAAAATGGAATCTTCATCAAAGATACAGATGAACCATGTTTTATAAGCATTGTTTTTCTAATTTTGATCCCAAATGTGACTAACATGAATAAAGCATAGGATCAGGACCTCTTATTTATTTGTAAAAAAAAGTACACTAGCCTCAAAGAGCTATTGGCTGAAAATGTTTAATGTTGATTTTTATTTTCTGTGTGGTTCATCAAAACCTATCATCATTCCCTTTGAAAACATTTTTCTATTTCCTCATTGATAGAAAAAAATATGTATTTATCCTAGCCCCAAATATCTTACTAGCTGAAAACCTGGCACTGAAACTGAAGTTTTGGACTGGAACCCAGATTCTTTGTCTGCCA
>NW_006375476.1:0-1130 GCF_000327345.1 Myotis davidii | reverse complement strand
AAAAATTGCTAAAAAGATTTTTCACATTGAACTTTCTTGGCTTCTTTGTAGAAATTATTTAACCCTAATAACTCATCAGTTACTTGAAGACAGAAGTTGTATCTAAATTATGCTTGTTTTTCTTACAGCATCCATCCCAATGTCTTAAATGTAGAATGTGATCAAGAATATACTATAAGTACAAGAAACATCTGTCAAAATTATATACATCTGTCATTTCCCTTAACATTATAATTATAAGAACTCATCTGCTCAGTCTTTACCTCTGGGTCTGTGCTGGGTATTAGTCTATGATCTGTCTGTGGATGTCTTGACCGCACCAAGTGCCATCATGTCTCATCCAGAAATGTCTCTACTTGACTGAAAGCATCCTCAACTCTTCACAGCAACAACTTGGCATAATGAGTGGCTAGAGTTGACTGCTTTTTGGAAAGCTGCTGTGTCATGGACTCCACCTCAATAGCCCTCTGGTTCTCAATCCTGGGCTACAAGAGATTTATAATGTTTGAGAATATGATTCTCTGCATCCATACATTTCCATGCTGAAGCAAATTCCCTTTGTCTTATACTTCTGATTAAGTCTTTCTAAAACACCATCATTCATTTCTTCAAAATGAATAATGCTAACTTTGAAGGACCATTGTTGGTATCTTTCTACTCAAAACACAATGGCTGCAACTAAGCTCTACCTTTTGAATCCTTCTGAAACATCACTTACTAGTACTACGTGTGTCCAAATACCTGGCATTATTTCTCTCTCTGTAAATTTGAGCCATATTTATCTAGAAAGCTGCTATAAGTAACAGTGGAGCAAGATGATGGGGAGAATACATAAATCTTATTTTATTTGCTCTCTCTCACATTGTGACCTGTATAATGAGAAACTTCAAAAATTATTTGATAAGTAGTATTGGATTAGACATGTGAAATTACCAGTTCAGCTAGTTATAAGCCTGACAGGGAGGCCAACCAGAGTTAACTACTGAGCAGTGCAACTCTCAGTCATGTTTTGTAGTTCCCAGAGTAGATGTTTTTAAGTCTTTCATTAGGCATTTTTCTAGACACTATTAAAATGAAATTTTCAAATTCTATTTTTATTGTTTGCTGCTAATGTGATATAGTTTCTATTT
>NW_006375475.1:0-1130 GCF_000327345.1 Myotis davidii | reverse complement strand
TTTGTGCTCATAATAAAGATCTTAGTAGATGGAGATAGCAGAAACAAATAAGTCACCCTCCCAAACACTTGTGCTGTAGGTGCAGGCACATAGGAAATTCTGGAGAAGGGATATTGTAATGACTCACTCATTCAGACGTTCACTGACTTCACTCAATTTCAAGGATCACAGTTTAGCCCAAACAACAAGGTTGTTCTACACAATGAAGGGTAAGGAGCCTCAGAAAGTGTTCTAATGGCTCAATACACTTCATGTTGACATTGGAAAAGTCCCCATATACAGTTTCCTGCCAATACGAATCCTCACTGTATCTGGAATTATGTTACTCATTGCCAATCATTTGTACTTAATATCCCCATGGTAGACTTGTTATGATATTTTTATGATTTTCTACCAAGTAGACTGTTAGCTCTTGAAAATGAAAGCCAGGTGTTTGCTGTTCTTGTGCTCTCCACACCTGGCAAAATACTCGGACATACGATGGATACTCTACAAATGACAAGTGGCTGATTTTACCCTAATTTCAATACAAAAAAGTTTCATTCTTCCTTGTGCCTAAGGGTCTTTCTTGTCACTTGGGTGAACGCTGAATCCTTGTATTATGAGTGCTGTGCTAGGGTCTCTGCCAAATACCCCAGTTCCCTTGGTCTCAGATTCCTGCCTTCCTCTCCTCTGTCCTCTGGGAAACTGGAATACAGATTTGAAATTCTAGCCCTCAAAGTTGCTAGGAAATAATTACCGGAACACTTACTATACGATTACACCCCTTTATTTCTGAGTGTATTCACATGATACTCTTACGGAGTCACTGCATCAGGGGACTCCTCACTATATGCCAGTCACTCTTAGGGGCTGTATCAGTTTACCAGGACTGCCTTAGCAGAACACCACAGAGTAGGTGGCTTAAACAACAGGAATATATTATCTCAGTGCCGGAGGCTGGGGTTCCAAGATCAAGGTGTTACATGGTTGGTTCCTTCGGAGAGGTGTAAGGGAGAATCTGCTCCATGCTTATCTACTAGCTTCTGAAAATGTCCTGGCAATCTTTTATGTTCCTTGGCTTGGAGAAGATGAAGGCATTTTCTGCATTCATTGACCTTTTTATAAGGACACCAGTCATATTGCATTAG
>NW_006375474.1:0-1130 GCF_000327345.1 Myotis davidii | reverse complement strand
GGGGAAATACAAGCCATTTCTGTGACAGGTAATATTCCATTTTCAAAGTTATCACCAAATAAATGTAAGCCTGAGTATATAAGTTATGAGCTCTTAAGGCACATATGTTCGCATACAGCAAGGTGTAAAAGTTTAGGAATTGTGTTTCTGAAACAAATGTGGGGGTGAAAACATGAGAACTCTATTTGAAATTTTAATCCAGTGCCATTACTGCTTGCCAAAAACTAGTTACACTTCTTTGCTAAATGTAGCCAGGGAACCTTGTAAAGAGAGGTAAATTTCTGTATTTTTTTAACCACATATACTTACAATAGATGTCTATCATTTTACATTGAGAGAATGCCCATCTTTAAGCTCTACAATTGACACTAGGTTAAGAAAAAACAAAATAAAGGCTACATTCATTACCTTCTCTCATTTGTTATACTAGACACACCCATTCTGCACAAGAGCAGTATGTCTCCACTCAGAGAAATTAATGTCTTTCAGCAAGTAACATATATACTGGAGGTGCTGGTACCCATATGGACCCATCATTCACAACGTTTCAGATGTCTTATGTAATGGCAAGATTCTCTAACAGTCTGGAAACCATTGACAACATTCATTTGCCCTCTGTGGCACCTACAGATACAAGCAGGTGTACGTACCCCTGACCAACGATGTCACAACTAATGTCCTGACAAAACAGTAAGAGTCTGACTAGGTTGCTTGTATTTTCCAGTTGTATAAACTCAGTCACTGTTTTGAACAAAGTTTGATTATCCTGGCACAGTTTCACAGAGTATCATACAAGACAGGTAAAGCCATTAACATTAGGAGATTCAAGTAATGAGTGTGAAACATGTGATTGGGGTTTCTTTTTCCTTTCTTTTTCTCTCTCTCTTTTTTTTTATTAAGACTTGCTTTGTCGGAGAAGTTCAAGGTTCACACCAAAATTAAGATTTCCCCTATGCCCTCTGTCCCCACACATGCAGAGCCTCCCCATTACCAGTATACCTCACCAGAATTACAAACTTGTTACAATCAATGAGCCTACACTGACTCATACTCACCCAAAATCCATAGTATACATTACAGTTCACTCCTGATATCTTATATTCTACTAGAGGCTGGGTACATGAAATTCA
>NW_006375473.1:0-1130 GCF_000327345.1 Myotis davidii | reverse complement strand
TGCCTTGGACACCCATTGGCTCTAATCTGTGCTCCCATCAATGTCTTGCCTAGTAGAGGTTTATCCAGTTCATCTGATTGTTTAAATGTGTGGAAAGTCGGCTGTATCTCTTCTATAAAATGCCACGATTTTACACATAGTTTGTATAAAAACCTTGGGTTACGGTGGATTTGGCAATGCTACCTGGACTTTTATTCTCTTCTGACTAACTATGCTGATGTAGGCAAGAGAAGCATTTTGTATCTTATCCTTTATTCACTACTTTAAAATTATCTTTGGCCTCTATAACATTTTGTTGTTTTTCAAGAGTGGTGTTTTTTGTTTGTTTGTTTGTTTTTTTTGCATTTTTCCAAATATCTACTGAAGACAGGAAATTTTACAATTGTATCTCTTATGTTACCAGAATAGTAGATATGCTGGTTTTTGAATTATAGAAAAGGAAACCTAAGCTTTGCAAGTCTGGGTGATTTTCTAAAGACCAGGCAGCTGGTACAAGTTATACCTGGATTTTGGAGCCCAGATCAGAATGGTACATTCTGTAGCCCTCTCTATTATATCACACCATCTCTCAGATTAAAGAACTTCATATCAATATTTATCAATATTCAAACACATTTTTAGGTCCTCAAGGATCCAGAATAGGGCACATTGGGCTTTTTGTCATGGAGATAAGCTACAACTTTCCCACATTGGGCCACTTTTTTGATAAACCAGTTATCAGCATGTGTCATACAATAGGGCTACACATTTTCTCACTGAAGAATCTTATCACTCTGCTTACCGTGTATGAGAAAGTAGGAAGAGAGAACTTGATTTACAATAGCCCACATTTCTTTCCCTGAAAATGTGTTTATGTAACAGATATAGTACATAGCTCATTTGCTTTGCAATATTTATTGTCAGCTGGAAGACAACCATTTGTAAGGAAGAAAATGTAGAGTGATATAATAAATCTGCAAAAAAGTAGATTTAGATTAAAATCCTGACTTTACTTACTATCTTTGTGAATTTGGAAAGACTACAGATTTTTCATTTGCAAAGGACTCTAAAAAGATGCTATCATCTGCCTACATTAAACAGTAGATTATAAACAGGGATTATATAAATATAGGTATTCAAAAGCTCTGAAA
>NW_006375472.1:0-1130 GCF_000327345.1 Myotis davidii | reverse complement strand
GTCAGAGTCAGCATTTACAGAAACAATGTCAAAGGAATGGTGGGGTGAATTACAGTTTTTCACTGTCACACTCTCAGTTGAAGATAATTCTATTTTAAGTTCCAAGGTTGGGCCCAAGACTCAGGCTGTATCAATCCAAAGATCTCATTTCCCCTGATCCCAATGATTATTTGTTCAGGGATGTATGTGCACCTATCCTAAATTAGGCAGATCAAAGCCTCCTGAGGACTTGTACTGGAATTATTAGACAAGAGTTGAACTTATCTTCAGGATCTTAGATTTCAGGAAACTTAAAGTCAGAGTTGTCAGAGGCCACGCTGGTGGAGAGAATCTGCTTTCAATATGAAGAAATCCAGAGAACAGCTGAGCCAAGAGATGGTGAGAAAGAGTCCCTTTGAGATCTGACCATGCCAGGAACAACTGAACTTAAGCCTCTCCTTATAAAGAAGCCAATAAGATCCATTGTTGCTGTTGCTGTTTAAGCTCTTTGAGTTGGCATTCAAACTAATGCACAGAACTGCCTGGGTGATCCTTGGCAGGATGGAATGTGACTAATGCAGACTTGACTGAGTCCTGGGAGGTGGAGTAGGGAGATGCCCAGCTCTGGCTGTCACTCTAGTTCCTTGATTCAAACACTAATTTCTGGCAATTATTTTTTATTTATTATTTTGGACGAAGGAAGCCAGAGTGAATATAGAACATGTGTCTGGGTTCTTGCCCCTGCTCTGTGTTAGCCCACAACTGGTGCAAATCCTTTCCAGTGCTAAAAGCTTCAGCTTCTTCTCTGTGGGCTGCAGTTTCTTCTGTGTTGAATCTAGGTCAGTCAATTTCATACTGTTTTGAGGGGCTCTTGACTCAAGTTCTTGGGGAGGAATTAACTTTAGGAAATAAAGGAGACCGAGTCATCATAGTTTGGGTGTCCCTACTGTATTCTCCACACAAACACAGCCTCCTTCGTTATCAACATCTCCCACCACAGTTGGTACATTTCTTACAATTGATGAACCTATGCTGACACATCAAAATCACTCAAAGTTTACATTATGGTATACGCTTGGTGTTTGGGCAAATGTATAATATGTTCCATCATTATGGTGTCATACAGAGTATTTTCACTGCCCTAAAAATCC
>NW_006375471.1:0-1130 GCF_000327345.1 Myotis davidii | reverse complement strand
TATATTTTTATCAATTTGAGGCTATGAAAAAATATTTTGTTAATGTCCATGAACTAAATACATTTATCCCCTGAAACTGATAGCTAAGGCAGCTACAATTTATTGAGTCATTACTATGAACTAACTACTCTCCTTGCATGTCCAAGGAATTGTATTTTGGCTACACCACTGCCCAACACCCACTCCCAAACTCATTTTTCCACCTCTGCTATAGAAACTAGAAAGCTAAGCACATTTCTATCTTCCTTTGCAGGAAAGCTATGTGACATAATTCTGACCAGGTTATATATATGGGCAGTTATTGGTGAGGAAATGTAGACAGACTTTTGCTATTCCTGATGAAAAGGATGAGGAAGACTGGCATGACCAACCATCACCCCTTTTTCCTGTTTTGAATATGAATTTCATGCCTAGAGCTACAACAGCTAACTTATGCCATGAGGAAAAGACCAAGAGGACCACATTTACTTTGATCAACAGAATAGTTGTAAAAATCTTCTTGTACATTTAAGATAGTATGAGGCACTATAGGGAGCATAAAATCAGTGTTAGCATGACAGCTGCCCTAAACCATGTGCACTGTATTTGTAGAGGTACGAAAAATAAGATAGGAAGAAGACTATCGTTGAAATTTTACAACAATTGGGTACATTAGTAGCTTCCAAAGGTAGTCATATTCCCCAAGGAGACGATCCAAAGATCTTGCCAGTAAAAGCAAGGAGAGCTGGTATTATGATGGTGTTGGCGCTGGGTCCCACTGATAGTTGTGCATCTTTCTCATCATTACTCTCTCCTCCTCTTTAGTCCATATCCCACCATCCAAGGAACAGTCCAAACATTCAGACTGTGCATTTCAGATCAATATCATGGAGCCACGAAAAAAATAAAGAAAGAAAAACACTGTTATTCTCTCCAATCGCTAAAAGCTCAGAGAGGAACAATATTTTCATCCAAATTGTCTGGCTTCCATTGTACATGTTTGAGCCAGACATGGAGAAACCAGATGCAATTTGAGACTTCTGGAATTTATTTCTCAGCCAAGCAAGAAGTCGAATTAATAGACTTTTACTTTTGTTGAAATGAGAAAGCTGAAGATTTTCCAGCATATTCCTACCAGATGGCATGCTCTA
>NW_006375470.1:0-1130 GCF_000327345.1 Myotis davidii | reverse complement strand
TTTTTTTTTAGTAGAACTGTCCTCTGAACAGTTCTCAAAAGTGGTTTACATGTTAGCAGTTCCCTTCTGTTGATGATCTCCATACCAGCGTGTCTGTGCAGAAGCTCAGATACAGAATGGATACTGGAGGTACTGAGGCACTTTCTTCTTCTAGCAGTAGTCTAAGAATTATGGTAGCAGTGTGATCTTCCATCCATTCACTCTTCTGCTTTCAACACTTTGGGACCCATATGAGATGCCAGAAGAGCTCATGGATATCTCATTTAAGGTTTTTTTCCTGTGTTTTTTTCTCTCCCCCTTTCGTATATGATTAATTCATTCATGTCATTTTTTGACAATCCTGTTTACCAAATGAAACAGGATGATGTTAGGTCAAATTGTGGTTCAAAATTCTGAAGTACAACCTCATAATATTTGGCATCTTTCCTACTAGAAAAACAAATCAGAAAGAAAAGAATCAAGAATAGAGCCTAATTAAACATGTGGAATATGTCATGAATACTTACGTTCTTGTGTCTTGCCTTGTGATAGTATTTGTACTTAAGTGCTTTCATTTCATTTTCCTGTGAAGTATTTCAGAATGTGCTTCATAAATACAATAAAGTATAATGTTAACTTTGATTAAGCAAGAATTCCACTTCTTCCGACAACATTGACATCTGATTGAGGCTATGCAAAGTAGCTCTTATATTAATTGGTCTCAAAGAAAATTGTTTTCCATTTTTCTGCCTATACATCTGATACTTTTCCTCATTTATCACCTCCTGAATTATCGATGCTTTCCATTTCCTGATTTTCATAGGCAATATTGCTTATTTGACGCTGAAAACCATAACCACTACTCTGCCCTGGAAGCTTCACTGTCCCCTACTTTGAACAGGAAGCACCAGGGTCACAAATAGCAATTATATGGACTTTAGCCTTCTCCATTTTGTTTTGTTTTTCACCCCAGCTTTATTGAGTACTCAAAAACTGCACATAATTAATGTACACAATTTGGTGATTTTGGACATATGTGTATAATCATGTTACCATCAACACAATCAAGGTAATAAACATATCCATCTTTTCTAAAAGTTTCCTTGTGTCCCTTTGGTTTTTCTCTTCTTTTCTTTTTTCTTTTTTTTTTT
>NW_006375469.1:0-1130 GCF_000327345.1 Myotis davidii | reverse complement strand
TGCCCATCAAACTCAACCAAACATAAATAGGAGTTTGCAGTCAAGAAATTAAAGGTTTATTCATTAAGGAAATGGCAATATACCTGGAGTCACAGGTGGTCTCAATTCAAAGACCTGGCTTCCACATGGGGAGGGGTTACATAAGGGAAAGATCATTAATTATGGTGACTAAGGGAGTTAGTGTGGTGGTTAGGTTTGTGGTCTCTGTTGATTAGTCAGTGCTAGGGCAGGGGAGAGTTGCACAGTGCATCTGGTCCTGATGTCAGCCATGACATCATTCTGTCTGGTTTTACAAGGCTGTTGTCAGGGTGGTTGTTCAGATTTCCTAGGTCTGAAGCTAAAACTCAACTGAGGCCTAGATGTTGTATTTTCCTGTGGTCCACAGACCCGAGGCTTCGTTCCTAAGACTGTTTAATGCTGACCAGAAACTCATTTTCCTGAGGACTTAATAAGTGAGTGGACATTTAAGGGAGGGGAAGGCAGGCGAGTGAGGATACTCTTAGGCTGTACAAGCCCAGTTCGAATCAAAAGGAAAAAAAAGGAGTAAAGGTCAAATTAAAGAAAGTGAGGTTGTTGCATTTACGTAATCAGAGGGAAAGACTAACAATAACTACAGCAGCAAACACGACAAAAGCAAACCAACCAACCAACAAAAGGAGTAAGGAAGTCTTAGTATTTCTCATTTGCAGTCAATAGAGAAGCTTAAAGCCAAGAGAAATAGGAATCAAACTGAAGGACTGAAGCAATGTATGTGATTATATTTGAGAGAAGAAAATGGAGGTGATGCAAAGCAGTTAATATTCAACTGTTGAGCACCCAAGATCTGAATGTCCATAAAGATAAGAATAGCCCTGCCCTTTGGGGGAGACTGTCTTGGAGTGGGCAAAATTAACTTGACTGTCTACCAGTGAGCTGAGCCAAAGACCTAGTAGGCTAACAATCACAGTTCTCCTAGCTCATTGGACAGGGAAGGACTATCTTCCCTTTTTTCTTGACAAAGAAAATGAGGTTTGAGGGGAACTTTAACTGAAAAGACAAAGAAAATAAAATACCAATAATTTTAAAAGTGAGGGAGAATTTAAGTAATTAAACACGGTTTATTTAAAATAGAGACATTGCCCTAACTGGTT
>NW_006375468.1:0-1130 GCF_000327345.1 Myotis davidii | reverse complement strand
AAAAAAAAAAAAACTTTTAAGGACTTTTGGAGGCTTTTAGTAATGGAGGGGATTTCATCTTCAACAATCCTTGACAAATAATCATTCACACTGGATATTCAACACTTTCAGTTCCTTGTTGAATAGTACTAATTCTTATAGGAAAGGTTTTCCTATTCCAAGAACTACCCCCCACATCTTATACCAATTATCCCAAAGCAAACAAACAAAAGTCTCTCTCCTCAACATGGCAGCCTTTCAAATATTCAAACACTGCTGCCATGTACCCAGGTTCTTTCTGGTGCCAAACCAAGCATCTCCACGTCATTCAAATATTTTCTTATAACATACTTTCCAGGCTCTCCACCTCCTACATTCCTTATTTCTCTATGATGCTCTCATATATCAATGTCCCCCTTCGAGTGTGACACCTAGAACTGAATGTAAGTTTGGTCTCACTAGCAGACATTGCCGAGAAAAGTGTCTCTCTTGATGTGGATAACACCATGCTTCAGCTGATACAGCCTGTGATTGTATGCCTCAACAGTCCCATCACATATTGCATTTAGAATTAACCATAAGGCTAAGGAATTTTCAATATTATACTTTCTGATTTTTATGTTATTTTAATAATTATATAACTTTACATTAATATCTGCCAAATTTTATCTGATCGGTTTTAGTCAATCTTTCCAGTGAGTACTGATCCTGTTATCCAATATATTCACTATACCTCAAAGTTTATCTTAATTATAATTTTCATAAGCCTAGGTACTATTTCCAAGGCAGTAAGAGGAATGTCTAATAGGAAGACTAGAGCATTATGGAACTTCACTAGAGAAAGTCCTAAAAATTGACATTGATGCATTAATTAACCAAAGTTCTTTGCATTTAGTTACACAATCATATACAATTTTAGTTAATTGTATATCATCAATTCTACATTTTATCACCTGTTCTAAAAGTACTTGAAAAGGGGTTGTCAAATGACCAAGTCACACTATACCATGGAATATTGCTGACCCATTAATTTAGCAATCCATTAAATAAATGTGAATGTGAAGGACTTTTTGCTGGTGAATACATGCTGCCACCCAGAGATTATATTTCACATTTCCATGTACCATGTACCAATTTATTTTCACCATAAA
>NW_006375467.1:0-1130 GCF_000327345.1 Myotis davidii | reverse complement strand
GTGACGCCATCTAGGCTTTTATTATATAGGATATTGATGTTGGCTTATGTTTAATCAGGAATGAACTGTTTGACTTCTACAGAAGTATTTGGTGTAATGCCAATACAAAATACTGTCGTAAAATATTTTCAGATTAAGTGGTAAGTTTCAGAATATTCTGCATTTGTTTTTGCCATTTTCTACCCATTTTTTTCACCAGTCATTGCTGAGGACACTTTATTTTTGAAGTATGCCTTCCACCTGACAAAAACTGTCTAAGTATTATATTGGTACACTCAACCAGAGGTTTCCAACCTTCCTAATTATTAAGCTTCCTTGGAGAAACATAAGATGAACCTGACAGGAGCATTTTCCATAAATTATACATACCTTAAAACCAGCACCATGTACATTTCTTATTGTTTGGTATATAGCTTTTATTCCCAAAGAACTCAGTAAACATAAAATGCTAAGCTGCCTCTGGATTTTTTTCTACACAATTGTAGTGTGATGTCAGTAACATTATTTCATCTATGTCTTTTCATGAATAAATTTAGTTTTACTTTTAAGAATTAAAGCAAATACCATCGTATTTCATGCTACTTTCTTTAGCCATTTTTCCTTCTATTGTTCATTTCTGTAGCTTTTCTGGAATTGGATAAAAAGAGACCAGAGAAACATCACTTAGATCAGCCTTCAGCAGCACCTAGGAGAAACTACTCTTTCACAAGAGAGGAGGTGAGACAGATTGATCGGGAAAATCAGAGGCTTTTGAAAGAACTGTCAAGACAGGCTGAAAAACCAGGAAGCAGAAATATGATTCCTAGAAGATTTAGTCATCCCCCTAAGTTATATCACAGTGCTGTCAACAGACAGAAAGAACAACAAAGGATTGAAAGAGAAAATTTGGTAAGTAAAAAATTTTTTAGTCATCAAGGAAATGCATTTGTATTATTTTTTAAACCCAACTTGCCGGAAACCCAAAGACAGCCCAATATTTAAACTTAATTATATAAAAATAGATTTAGATGTGTTTGGCATGAAATGCATGATGAACTATGAGCCTGTAAGGTACAATGTGTAGCTTTTTTTCAGCAACCCATATTTTAAGGGAACCTTAAATGAAAATACTGAAACCTCCATTAACTATT
>NW_006375466.1:0-1130 GCF_000327345.1 Myotis davidii | reverse complement strand
ATCCACTGAGCCAAACCGGTTTCGGCAGTGGCTTTCTTATTAACCTAGCTTCCTCTTCATCATTCCATAAGGGTAGTACAGGTTCCTTGAGAAAAACCTGTATTTTTCTCACTGTTGTAAGAATTGTAATTTAAAAATTTGATATAAAACTCAATAAATTAGGTATATTTTACCAAATTAGATGTCATCTTCTAACATTCTAGTATGAGTAGGAACAGATACCCGATCATTAAGAACAGCTAGAATAACAAATATTTTGTCAATTTTTCCTACAAATTGAAAAGATAAAGTCTGTTAAGAGACTACATAGATCCTTACAACCTGTCATTACATAATCTATTAGAAGACAGACTTCATTGTCAAGTCAGTAAAACCACTCATCTAGTTTAACATGAGGGAACTAAGTACACAAATCACTTGGAAATTTGCTATGGAAAAATATGCTATATGGTGATAGGTATTTGTATTTCAAAAGTACTAAATTAGCCCTGACCAGGTAGATCAATTAGAGTATCATCCCGATTTGCTGAGGTTGCAGGTTCAATTCCTGGTTAGGGAACATAAGAAGCAGCAAATGAATAGATAAATAAGTGAAACAACAAATCAGTGTTTCCCTTCCTCTCTCTAAAATCAATTCATTTCTATATTTACATTCTCACAGGAGGTTGTTAGGAGACAATATTTGAGCTCTTTTACTGGTGTTAACAATATTAATGAAAGATATGAGGTGGTAGCACATTATACATAATTTATGAATTGTCCGTTACACCGAAAAGCCCATTTTAATCACATGGAATTCTGAATTTTACATGCTGTGTAGAGCTAATTATTAATAGTCCTTATAGGTTATTGACTTGTGAGTGTATGTCAGTTAGGTAAAATATGATGTCATTATGGCTGCTGATTTTAACATGTTGCTGGAGTGAAATAACTGGTTATAGTACTTTTCACTCAAATTCTGTGCATGCTAAAGCTGGCTGGAGTCTGTGACATGCTCACTGGTGAGAGTTGGTAAAGGCTATGCTTTTCTCTCCACAGCTCCATTGTGGGAAAGCTAGTCTGTTCAGTATTCTTGCTCTGAATGAAGTAGAGAATATTAACTTTTAGTACTTTCTCAGCTTTTTCGTAGT
>NW_006375465.1:0-1129 GCF_000327345.1 Myotis davidii | reverse complement strand
GACTGACTTATTTCATTTAGCATAATACCCTCTGAGCTCCTTAGGGCAGCAAACAAGATCCATCACTAAATGACCCCTAACCCACCTTAATTGATTCATTTCCTAAAAACTCCACACAACTAATTATATACACTCTGGTAATATTCTTGACACTATATGTAAATAGAAGACAATGCTATACACATTTCAGAACCCTAAAGTAAAGCCATTTTGTCTTTATTAAGTTTATATCTGAGAGAGACAAGAAATATACATTTTTTAGTTAAAAACATCAATATTCTTAGAGTTAGGTGAGCGAAGGAAAGATGGCCTAAATAAGCTCTCAGTGGTAGGTTGGAAATTGTTTTGTAAATGCATCTGTAGTTTTCAGAAAAAAGTAGAGACTTGAGTGGTACTTCTCAGTAATTAAAAACAAACAAACATGAAATAGAAGGTGGCTATGGGTTAGTAGCTGCCATGCCTTTAAATTAACCAAAAGCCTACTTGAATTACAGCACTTATAGCTGGCTTCTGGCCTGGTTTCACTGCTGCATTCTACATGGGCGCCTCTGAACACTTGTTTCTGAGTCCTTCCAAGACAAATAACGAATTCCCATGCTCCTTGGGACCCTGCTAATGGAGCCAAATCCTGCCCTTCCGTGCCACTCCAACAGCACCATCCCATCCTGTCTTGCTCGCCTCCCCGGGGGAGAACAGACGTGGCTACCTTGCCTTACTATCTCTGCAGGTGGAATGGATGAGGTACTGTCACTCCCTGTATCTAGAATACACAGAACACTGAAGCCACTGCTACAACTGACTGTGAAAATGGAGTTACCTGCTCTGTGTACAAGGTGGAACCACTCGTTACTATCCCCTACTGCCCTTTCTCACTCCCCACAAGTAAATCGGGAGCAATTCAAACAACTCCTGGGCTGTGTTATGTGACTACAAATGTATCTGCTATCCACAGTTTCTGATTTGTGGAGGAAGTTTTATAAAGGGAGATACTCTTCGTGTCATGCTTGACAGGAGTAGCAAGACCATGATGGCTCTTCTTCTATGCCCCCTCAGCCCCCTCTGAATAGGCCACCCTACCAACCAACTTTTGCCTAGGACAGAGGTGGGCAAACTTTTTGATTCGAGGGCC
>NW_006375464.1:0-1130 GCF_000327345.1 Myotis davidii | reverse complement strand
GCCCTGACCTGGGATCAAACCCACAACCTTGACATATGGGGACGATGCTCTAACAAGCTGAGTTACCTGGCCAGACCCCTAGCAGAGAAATCTTAACACAAAGACAGGCTCTTTTTAAATTTTTTGTTCTGTGATCTTTCAACCCCAGGAATTCATATTTCTGAAGAGGATGATAATCATCAAAATTTTCTAAAACACTTCCATGGAAGACACAGTGAGCCAAAGTGATGACATCAACTGAGGAGAGAAAACTCTTCTGAGAATTACCATTCCTATTCACTCACACACTACATCTTAAGGAATACTAAGAAATGGCTTTTCACTTAATGCTTTGATATGCATGTCATTAACCCAAAGTGCCATTTTTTTCAATGAAGGAAACAGTGAGGAATGTCAACAGCACACCCATTTAATAAATTACAGCACAAGTGCATGAAAAGTTTCTACAAACCTAGAAAAATAATAAAATAGTGCTTTCTGATGGCATCATATTTTCACATAAATCACGACAATTATTCTTACATCAGTTCTGAGTGACTAGGAAGGAATTGTTAGTCCAAATTTATAGAGGAGGAAATAGGAAGCGTTGTTTAAATGTTATTATGGAGGGGTGAGCTACGTGGATGAAGTCACCAAGAATGATGACAATGACAGTGTTGGAAAGGAAGAAAGCAGGGCAGGTACTGAAGCCATCAGAGACTTGGGGACAGTGGCCAGGATGAGAGGCCACACATCAAGATCTGTGGCTAATTTTGAGAACTACATTTGTACTAAAGGTCTACTTCGTGTTAAAATGTCTGTTTCTGTGAAAAAGCTGACAGACTGAGCTGTCATTCGGCCTGATGGCCAAACATACAACTTGATTTAGAGCACAAAAATCCTTTGTATATAAATTTGGACTTATTTCAGCTGTTGAAAACATTTTGCTTTTGACTTCATGGTGCAAAACGCATTTCAAGATGAACCAAAAAAATAAGTAAACACACTCATCAGGCAAGCATTTTTTGGGTGTTCTTTGACTTCCTGTCATCATACTGGAGTCATCCAGATGTTGCCTTCTCAAGGATACCCTGATGCCTAGCTAGAGTCACACCTGCCACCTTCCGTCTCTAGCTCATCAGCCTGTTTAA
>NW_006375463.1:0-1130 GCF_000327345.1 Myotis davidii | reverse complement strand
TGTGACTTGCGAGCCGCAGTTTGCCGACCACGGCCTAGGGGATCTGATAGGAAGAATAACAACAGGAAGACTACTAATAGGAGCATGCTCACAGTTCTTCCAGTTGTCAGAGCATTTCAGCAGCAGGGGCCATGCTAGAAATGGAGTTAGTGGTTCCACCATCATGCCTGACCAAGATCTTACCCTGTCACAGGCTTTTACCTTGATCTCCACATGTCACTTTTTCCTTGTGGCTTCAAATTCTTCTTCATGACTCTACTCTCTTCTCCCCTTCCCTCCATCATGCACTCTGCTGCCCCATGTGTCTTACTGTAATTATAGCTGCTTCATGGGTCCTGATGTTTCCAACCTCAATGTGAATGAAATGATATTTTCTCCTTTGGGGGCAGAAGGTTATACATGACATTGACATTTGCAATTCTATTAGCCATCATTCTAAGGATTTCTGCCTCATCAAGGGTCCTAAAGACTGTTCTTTTCTCTGTGTTTTACAACCCACTCCTCCTATCACCAACTTAGTGTGGAGATGGAAGTTACTTGGTAAATACTACTTAGTTTCTTTGTTAGTATTCAAGGTCCCTATTAGAACTATTTTTGTTTTCCAAAATACGGAGTTTTCACTCTACTCCAGCCAGTCTGTTCTATGATCAAACATGTCATGCTCTCCCTACTTCTACTTATTATTTCCATCATGTGAACGGTCTTTTCATGATCTCCCCAGCCATTTGTCACGCTCTTGTTCAAATTTCACTTGTCACATTAGGTAACGCATCTAGTAATTACTGTTCTCATCAAAATTAAACTCCTAATTGTTCTCTATTCCATTTCTGGTAATAACAACAAGAGCTACTATTTACTGAACCTGCACTGAGATTCAACAAGGTTAAACCAGGCATTGTTCAAGTTGTGTTTACATTGTATCCTCCTGAGTACCTTCTGGAGAAGTTGCTTTTGTTATTACCACCACTTTAGAGGTGCAAAACCCAGGATTATTGTGTTAAAAAGATTCCTAATGTCATAGTAAGTAGCATAAATAGACTATAATCCTAGCTTTTAGGTGTCTAAACTGTGGCTCTTAAGAATTTCAAAACAACCTAGTATTGGCATAAAAACAGACATCTAGATCAATG
>NW_006375462.1:0-1130 GCF_000327345.1 Myotis davidii | reverse complement strand
TTAAATAAAAATAAAAAGATACGAAAAGGTGGAGATACATTTACCAGACGCAGAGCTGAATAAGATAACTGAAAATGAAATGTAGATCATTTGGTAGCCAAAGGAAAAGAGGATACAGAGAGGCTGTCATAGTCGACCTTGATTCACATTAAGTAGTACAAGTACACTTTGCAAAAGATATTCAAGCATTTTCATATAAATACTTAAAACATTATTATTACAAACCTCAAAGTTGTATTGACTTAACAAATGTGGTATAAATTTAATTCATTTCTCTACGTTACCGAGGAACACTTTTGCTAAGTGTTTTTAAATTATGTTGATTTTCATAATTGTGCTGACTGAAAACAGGATTAATATTTAGTAATTGCCATTAAAATAGAAACAGGAATAAATTGTGACAATGCTAACAATTTATTAGAAATAAGTACATGAGCACAAATAACAAAGGCATATGCGGAGTACACAGTGGGAGAGTCAGACTTGAAGAGCCATAATGGCTTGATCCCATGTGTGGGAGAAAGGAGATGTTGAAAGGACAGCTCTAAATCTGGACTCCCTGGAATAAGAGCTGCCCCTGAGGCTCTCAGGCAAATACATAAAATCTCAGTTCCTTGGCGCCAGTCACTCGGAGACCGCTTGTGACTCACTTCATCTCGCCCATGAGAACTCCACTTAAAGCCGGTGAGTGATATTTTTTATTTCTGTGGGATGAAATTTCAGGCAAGAATGCCCTCTCCACACTCGATGCTACAGGACCTACGGTAGGTGGTGGAAAGTATTAGGACCATTGACTAGAAATAAATAGACAGAATGGAAGAGACAAACTCAGCTGTGTGCTAGAGCCACTTGTACTGACTCATTTGTGCCCCTTGCTTGCAGACTCCACATTCACTGACATCATGTGGGCAGCTGGAACAAGACCATGGTAGGAGAATGTACACTGCAGAAATTGGCAAATACTACCGATCAGGATTTTGTATTTGCATATGTATTTAAAGTATGGAAATGTAAAATAAACTACAATGATGTATCTTTAACAGCTATTAGAATGCTTAACTTTTTAAAAAGATAGTACCAGGCCTTAGCCGGTTTGGCTCAATGGACAGAACATCAGCCTGCTGACTGAA
>NW_006375461.1:0-1129 GCF_000327345.1 Myotis davidii | reverse complement strand
CTTGTGAAATGGTTAGCATCTTTAGTCTGAGCATTTTTGTGCATGCCTCCTGATGGGCCTAGGCAGAGTTTCTCTAGGGAAATGGTTCTCCACGGATGGTCACACCCTGCTTCTCAGACTTTAGTGTGTTTACAAATCACCTAAGAGCTTGTTAAAAGGCAGTTTCTGATTCTCCGGGTTTGGGTTGGGCCCTCTCTTTCTCATTTCTAACAGGTGACAGCGATGCTGCTGGCCCAAGGGCCACATTGGAGTATCAAGGCATTAGGGGATGTTCAGAAATGTGTAAGAGCATTTTTGGTTGTCCCATGAGTGATAGCACTCCTGGTAATTGGTGGGGAGCAGGGCTGTTGAAACTTCTTGCAATGTGCAGGCAAGTTCTACCTAATGAAGAATTGTCCCACCCAAAATGCCAATAGCTTCCCCTTCTGATGTGTCTGCAGCTAGTGGCATCCTAAATATTTTAGGATGGAAGTCAGTAAACTTTTCATACCACATCAAAATAGAATGTGACTCTCAAGAAGAATTAAAACCACCGTAAATGTTTAGAGGTCACCATTAACGTATTTTCTTTTGGGGTTTAAAAAATACCATTAAGATTGTAGCATCTATAGTATTTTTTAATCCTGTTTAACCTAAAAAATCCTGTTTTTAACCTAAAAAAAGTGTTGGGAAGCCAGATTATTCCTCCAAATTCGTTATGGAGGCTCACATTTTAGTGTTACAAATATAAATGCTGGTATATATGGCTGGAGCAGTGCTTTGAAGTATTTTAGATAAAATGTGGGTTCTGTGCTTGGTGGAAGCATGCCATATGCAGATTGGCTCCATATTCACTGCACCTTTTTTTAAATTTCATACTTTCACACCCTCGTTTGTTAGATGTTTGGATGCGCTAAGTTCTGAACATTAAGCCAAAATGACATGGCCTATGTTTCTGGGAGTATATAAAATGTTAAGGAAACAATTTCTAGTCCTAGATGGCCTAGGTTCAAAGCCTGGCTCAACTAGACACTTAGTTGTGTGACTTTGAGCAAATTACTGAACTACTTGGCTTCTCAGCTGTGAAATTGGATAATATTGGCACCTACTTCCTGGGGTTGTTATAAGTAATTAAGAGATGGAAAACATT
>NW_006375460.1:0-1129 GCF_000327345.1 Myotis davidii | reverse complement strand
CCTCTGTAACTTGTTTCCCGAGCCTATTCATTCTACAGCTCACTTCTGCTACCTCTGTGACTCTCTAAGTAAACTTTCTCTTATACTTTGAGTCTTGATGCTGTATTCCTTCTTAGCCAGAATTCAAGTACTATAACTAGATTGCTGAACTATGGGCTGGTCTGACTCCATCTGTGTAGCACCTGGTGCCATTTGCCCCGAGGCCAACAAGACCTAACTGAATAAGAGTGTGACCACAGAGAAAACCGGGGCATGAAAAGCAGAAGGCCTCCCAACTGCCAGACTTTCATATATTGGAATTCTAAGGCTGTAGAATCCAACTTTGATGAACAATGTGATCTTTCAGACCATGTTATACGTGTTTATTTAGCCTCTCAATTGAAGAAAAAGGAAAATGAAATTTAGTGCCGAGCTGTCTGAACGTGGTCTGACTCTTGGATAATTTATTTTTTGTGACAGATTCCATTTTCGACTGCTGGCATGATTACACGGGAACACATTTGTCCACTGAGAGTACGCTTGTCTCTTTTGCATGGACTAACTCAGTGGTAGCATTTAATTTGTGCAATATTACTCACTTATCAGACCAAAAGACAGTACATGCTCAGAATCACTAAGTTTATTGAAATGTTATTACAAGAATCAGTCTTGAGAGGCAACAAGAACACCAGTGCTTAGCTTGAGATTGTCTCATTATCTGCAAAGTGCAGATATCATTGGAATGATTAGTTCCCTGGATAAATTTAGGATGGAAGAGCTGTGATTGGGTATTCAGTCAGAAATGCTGCATTGCAGTATGGTTTATTGTGTAGCATAGTTGAGAACAGAACTACATGCAGAGTGAAACTGGACAGGTGTACATTCACAGGGACTGGCTAATTCCATTGGGGAATGCTCTGAAGGAGACTGTCTACCATCAGGTCTAGCCAACTGTTGTAATGGTAAAATGTGGCTCTTAGTTGCTGGAAATTCTGATTTTAAGATGAATCAATTTCTGGATATCTACATGAAATACGCTGATGTTTAAATGTTGGTTAAGTGTGGTAGTCGGAATTAATAGAATGATTCCCAATGGCCTTCTTCTGTGTAGAACCCTTTGCCTCCCCCCTCCATTTATTTTTTATTTATT
>NW_006375459.1:0-1129 GCF_000327345.1 Myotis davidii | reverse complement strand
AAAAAAAAAAGAGTGTTCAAATATGAATCGATGCTCTGGCCTAATCCTCACAGCAATCCAGTGGGTTAGGTAGGTTCATGCCTCCCCTTCCTGACCAGGAAACTCCACCTCCTAATGGTTACTCACAAAGCTGGGACGCAGACTGCAGGCCTTCTCGTTCCCAGCTGAGGACTCACTTCATACGACTGTGCTCTTTGCTCCCAGAGACTGATTTACATGGGCATCGGCATCCAGAGAGGCTGAGGCAGGCGGGGTCACCCTCTGCTCACACCAGTTTAGCTGAGGAAACTGAGTGGCCAGTAGCCCCTACCGCCAATCAGTGACACAAAGACTCTCTGATTTGGAGTTGCAGCTGCTCTGTGACGGTGTACATGGAAGTGTGTGCATGTGGAAGGCGACCATACAGATGTTCTGGCTTTTGCCGGGACAAAGGTTATTTCTCCTCTGCCCCAAACGTACAGACGTGGTTCCCCTCTGCCAGGGTCTTAGAACAACAGACTATTGTTTTAGTGACTCATTGAGCCTCTAAAAACACTTGTGATGGGATCTAACACTGTCAGTCATTAGAAAGCAGTGTGATCTCATGACTGGCACATCTTGAAAACAGCCTCAAGGATTAAAGCCATTGAAATATTTCCTAAAAGTGTAATTGCATTGCCTTGCCAAGATGCTTTCTCATAGGAGGCTACCCATTTCTAGCCTGACAGTTGCTTCTTGAAGATATCCATATTCCATTGCCTTTATCTTTTAGTTCAGTTTCGCCACTCTCTCTGCAATTCATTTGTTCCTTCTACGCATTTATAGATCATTAATAATGTGCAGGGCACTGTACTAAGCACTGGGCGGATACAAAGATGAGTAAAACACAACCCCTGATCTCAAAGAGCTCACAGTCTGCAGGAAAGATAAACACAATATTAACCAACCATAATAACATATGAGATGTCCTTTTAAAGAGGCACCAGCAGGAGAAAGTGCCTCCTAGCGTTAGTCTCATGCCAGTCTGTTCTCATTGTCACAGCCAAGGGCTAACCACTCTCACCTCCGGCATGGGGCCAGGCTACTTACACCTCTGTTGCCTCACCATCACAATAACCTACTGCAATCATTGGTTTACTAGTGTGTCTCC
>NW_006375458.1:0-1129 GCF_000327345.1 Myotis davidii | reverse complement strand
TAATCTGTTTATTAATTTTGGTAATCTAAACATCACAGATACAAGCTCGGTCACTCTGGCTCCTCTTAGATATATGCGCTTATACTTTAAAATGTTTAGCTGAAATTGAGGTCTGATATAAGAAATAGAAGTATATGTTAGTCCTCTGCCACGTATTACAAAAGATAATTTTCCTTATGATAGTCATTGCTGTTTATAGTAGACTGTGTGTAAAAAATGCATTCTTCTTGATGATTTGGGTAATTCATGCTTATAGATGATGGAAACTATGTAAGAAATTGTTTTCTCTTTTGTTTTTACTGATAGGATACTCAGTGATAAATTTGGATTAAAAAATATAACTTGCTTTTTCCAGAGATCTAATGTTCTTTTTATACCATTTTATTTCTTTGTTTTATTTGTCTCCATCCTTGGGTCTTATTTTACATTGCTTTTATTGTAAACCATGCGATATCCTTGAAAATAGATTATAAATAAATCAACTTAAAATAAGATCAAGGATATAGATAATAGAGCATTATATTCAATCAATAAAGTTGATTGATCATCTCCTATGTAAAAGGCACTGCGAGAGACCAAGGATATCATTGTGAATAAGAAATTATCTCTGATCATAAAGAAGTAAATCCACTTGTATTTAGTATTTTTGTAAAGCTAAATCTTGTTTTCTAGCATAACAAATTACAGATTAAAACAATACAATTTTATTATCTTTCAGTTCTGCAGGTCAGACGTGTGTGTTGGCTTGACTAGTATCTTTCCTTTGGGTCTCACAAGGCCAAAGACAAGGCATGTGCCTGTCTGGGCGCTTATATGCAGACTGTGGGAGAATCCTCTTTCCAGCTCCTTCACGTCGTTGGCAGAATGCAGTTCCCCTGGGCTTTTGACCTGAGCTCTTCATTTCTTTCTGGCTGTCACCTGGAGCCTCTTTCAGTTCCTTAAGGCCACCTGCCTTCCTAGTCTTACAGTTCCCTCTCCATCTTCAGAACAACAACTGTAGATAGCCCTGGCGCACTTCCTGTTTCTTTGACTTCTATGTCTCTTCTGCTCCAGCCAGAGACAGTTTTCTGTTTTAAGGGCTCAGGTGATTAGATGGGGCCCCTCCAACTAGCATCAGTACAGGATGATC
>NW_006375457.1:0-1129 GCF_000327345.1 Myotis davidii | reverse complement strand
CACTTTTCCCCGTACGAAGACTGAGGATGCTGGTTACATAACCATTCCCAAAATGGTATGGAGGAAAATATAAATAGCAAAGAGATGCAACTATACCATCCACAAAGGTTCCAGGAAAATATACTGTAATATATACTTAAGTCTATACTTTACATAAACTCTACTGCAATGAGAGGTAAATAATTCATATCATGGATTAGTTGATCCAGGGTACATAATCATTCTAAGTTATACATAATAAAACAAATCACTACAGTAACATTATGCTCTGATGTTCCCTTTAGTGTTTGACCTTCAAACTTTAAAATGAACTAAGAAAATATATACTTAAGAGGTAATTGTCCCACAGGCTGCTTTATGAATGTCACATTGTCCTTCTGTTATTGATTAACCTCATTCTATGCATGTGAGCCAAACATCTATCTTGAGCTTATGGAAGATTTTGAGGCTGTGAAACATGCTGCTTTTTCTTCATGAGGATGAGGATATCTGTCATTACCTCACGATTACATCGGGCCTTCCTTCAAGTATCACATTCATAAAAGATCATGGTGCTTATGATGATAATAACAGCTAACCCGTATTGAATAACCAACATGTGTCGAAGGATAACAAACCTCTCAAGTATATCCATCTCTTATACTTTGTCAAATAACCCCATGAGGTCAATATGTAGTAAGTGTGTGGAATACAGTGAGTGTTTCATAAAAATATTATTACTACACATGAAGAAACTGAAGCTTGAAGAGATTAAGTAACTAATCTGGTAAAGACCGGATTACATCCAAGCCTGTCTCATGCTCTTAGTCTCCATTCTATTTGGCTTGCTTACATGTAAAAATAGGAAGGACACCGTTGTGGTGATCATTTCACAATATATACAAATCCTGAATCATTACGTTATGCACCTAAAAATAATACGCCACTTCTGCCCCTTTAAAAAAAATAGTAAGTTAACTAAGGTAACATGACAGTAACCCCTAGGCCCCATAACTACAGTGCATCCAAAAAGAGCTAACAGAAAACAACTTTTACCTAATATAAAAGCAAAAACAAAATGTATTTGGGGTGGAAGGGAGAAACAGCAAGAGGGAGCCAAGCTAAAGTACAAGCTGGAGGGGAAAAAAAA
>NW_006375456.1:0-1129 GCF_000327345.1 Myotis davidii | reverse complement strand
CATCCTTAGTCCTGGGTCACAACTTCCAGTAGCACCTGCAGTTATTGTGACAAGGAAAAACACCCTCACACATTTGCAATTGACCTGTAGAGGTAGGTAGCATGTCTCTTGGTCATGACCTAACTCAGGAATCATTTGCACAAATGCCGGTGGTGCCAGAGGCTAGTCAGATAACATAAATGTGTTAATCTGACCCGATGTAAGAGATTAGGGAGTGGTGTGACCTGTGCTTGCTAGGGAAATATGCATGATTTACTCAGAGATGTTCCAAAATAAAAGTTTAACAGGCTTTAACTCTTGCAGCTCCCTTAGTGTTATAGGGTCATCCGTTCCATCTTCTGGCCTTTGCTCTTCCATCTGCCCCCTCTTCATTTCCATCACCCTGATCCTTTCCTTTAACCATAGTGTGTCCATTACACTGCATTGTGGTGAGTAAATGCCACCGTGTTTTCTTCTGCTCAGCTGTGAGCAAGGATCCTGGTCTTATTTTGTTACTGTGTCTCTAAGCATCTAATATATTGATTGACACACTGTAGGCCTGCCTTAAGTACCAGTTGAATGAATGGAGGCCTCTAAACAAGTTCTGAGGAATTTATCAGAGAGACATTGATATTTTGAATTTCCCAAATTCACATCTGCTGTGGGTCCTTAGAAGGCATCTCCGGGTTTCCTGTAAGTCCTCTCCTGGCATGTGAACCAGGCCTTATGTTCATGTCTCTGATCTGTTCTATTTGTTCAGTAGTGCATTGGTTTTGATGCACAATTGGAATAATTTTAACCTGAGATTGTAAAATTTTGTTTCATGAACTCTTGTCACTATGCTTTGTCCATGCTGCTTTCTCAGAGATGTCAGGGTGCAATAGCTCGTGATTCTTCTATACTCGCAAAATGTACTCAGTTTCTTTTTGCAGTTCATGGCAGGGGATGAGGGATTGCCTCTGCCCAGTGATGTCTGGCCTCATTGGTGTTGGGTTGTGATATTAATGGAACTAAAACCTCTTCTCATTCCAAAGTCAAGACTTCCCAGAGTGTGTCCTAGATTCTCCTTTCTTCCTCCCTCCTTTTCTTCCCTCCCTCCCTCCCTCTCTTTATCCCTCCTTGCCTTCCTTCTTTCCCTCCCTCCTTCCCT
>NW_006375455.1:0-1129 GCF_000327345.1 Myotis davidii | reverse complement strand
GTGTGTGTGTGTGTATGCATATATACAATGCAAACCCCCAAATTATCAACTTGTAAACTCTGTCTGTCTGTGAAACATTGAGGAAGCTTAAAGCTTTGCAATATCTCAAATACAACACCTGTAAAGTATTTCTTTTTGGGCTGCTGAGCAGAGAGAGATGAATATATGTGGAGGGCATGTTTATCTCATTTACTAGTATTTAACAAATGTTCTAAGGATTAGGATATAGAGAAGAACAGACAATGTTCCTGCCTTGATGGGGTTTACATTAAATTGAGGAAGTCAGGCTACAAATAAATATGAATGAATAAAGTAAGGTAATTATAAGTGTTAAGAAAAAATAATCAAAATAAAGGGATAGAAAGTAACAGGAAGAAAAGGCAAGTTAAAACTGCAATGAAATTCACATGCATTAGCACGTCTATAATAGATAAGACAGACATTAACACATGTTGGCAAGGACACAGAGGAACAAGAACCCTCATATAGTGCTGGTGAGGATGTAAAGTGATGTATCCATTTGAAAAACAGTTTGGCAGTTTCTCAAAAAGTTAAGCGTAACCCATCAATTCTACTTCCAGGTATCTATCCAAGAGGAATGAAAACATATCCACACAAAGACTGAGACAAATGTTCACAACATTATTCACAATAGCCCAAACCAGAAACAACCGCTAATGAATAGACAATGTATATCCATTCAATGAAATACCATTCAGCAAAAAGGGGAACACACTAGTGACACATGCTGTCATGGATGAGCCTAAAACACATGCTAAATAAAATAATCCAGATACAAAAGAACATGTAGCCTATGATTCTATTTATATGAAATGTCCAGAAAAGGCAAACTTATAAAGATAGGAAGTAGATTAGTTGTTTCCTGGGGCTCAGGGTAGAGGTAGAGATTAATGTAAATGGGCATAAGGGATCTTATGTGGGGATGGTGGCGAAAATGTTCCCGAACTGATTTATGGTAATGGTTGAACAGTGAGTAATGCCATTAAGAATTATTGAATTGTACACTTGAAACAAGTAAATTTTATACGTAAAATAGACCCCAGTAAAGCTATTAAAAAGAAAGTAATAAAGGAGTGAGCAATTTCAAACAGGCTGGCTCAGGGGAGGC
>NW_006375454.1:0-1129 GCF_000327345.1 Myotis davidii | reverse complement strand
TGCATGTCACTAGCCCAGGAAAAGATCAAAATTTAAAACTTGAAGTACAGTTTCTACTGAATGTGTATTACTTGCACACCATTGTAAAGCTGAAAAATTGCAAGTCAAACCCTCTTAAGTTGGGGGCCATCTGCATCAGTCAGCCTTGAGGCTGAGTTCAACCTTGAGGACAATCCATCATTCATTCGATCAATCCCATCTGTGTAACGGAGTCTCAGTAAAACCTCTGAACATATAAGCTTGGGTGAGCTTCCCTGGTTGACAATACTTTGTGTGTATTGTCACACACCGATGTTAACCAGGTAACATTTCCTATGGACAACAGAACTTTCACATGAAAATCTTTCCAGACTCTGCCCTATGCAGCAATTGCCTTGCTGATTTTCGTTTGTATGTTTGTCCTGTAATAAACTGTAACCATGATTATAACAGCTTTCAGTGAGTTCTGTGAGTCCATCTCTCAAATTGTCATACTTGAGGATGGTTTGGGGAAGCCCCAAACATGAGTTGGTGTCAGAAGTGAGGGGGTCCTGTGTGAACGTTCCCCTGTAGCTTTGTGGTTGGACTCTAACTCTTGGCAGTCAGGGTCAGAAGACTTGAGCAGACTCTGCCCTCAGTTTGCCTAACTCCATGTAAGTACCAGTACCCTGCCCAAAGTAACCAGGGACAGACATAAATGGAACTTAAATGCTATAACATAAATGCAGATAGCCACATATGTAACACAAAATGCTGTTAATGATTTATTATAATACACCAACTGGTGCAGAAATAGCCAAAGCATCTTGCGGTGACAATGGCAATTAGAGCACCTAGAGAGTGGGAGGAAACTGGGAGGAGTCAGTCTCCTGGGGAGGGTGGATGAAGCAGCAAGATTGAGAAGGAATAACAGAGATCTTGGAATTGAGTCAGTTGGCATGGGGCAAGCCCTGGGATGGTGACTCACAGGTCTTAACCTTTATTCGTCTTCGGGCAAAGCCTTAGCTGTACTGAGGTAGTGCTCCCATCCAGCAAGAGCAGAGCTGGCTGACCCCTCTCTTGCATTTCATCCAAGAGCTCCTGAGCCCACCTCTCTTAGTCAGAGACTCCAGCTTTAGATTTTTAAAAATATATTTTTATTTATTTCAGA
>NW_006375453.1:0-1129 GCF_000327345.1 Myotis davidii | reverse complement strand
GGACAGAGTGGCACGCTCCATCCAGAGTAGCCTGGATGCCGACCCAATTACTGAACTAGAAATGGGCTTACCACACAGATGGTCACATATCATTTTCTAAAATACTTGTCTATTTCTTTGTATAGTCAGGACAAAGGCTCTGTGTGGTAGTTAACTGTTTCTTGAAGTTGAAGGGTACAGTCCTGACCCAGTGAAAGTCAAAGAAGGTGATTTATGACAGCTCTTCTTCTTTGCGGCAACATTTAGAAAGAAATAAGAACAGAGTGCTCTGACACCTCTGAAAGAGTAAAACACTTGCAATTTACAAAATAAGTGCTTCAAGTGACCTATGACCAAACTGACAGCCTCTTTGAAAGCAGATATAAGTTGCCATGAGACAGAGAAAAGTTACCACTTGTTCAGAAGGATACAGGTGTCTGTAGCAGGAAGAGATGACATTTTTGACACCGGCAACATCAAAGGCATTGCCCTAAGAAAAGACCAATTAGTTCTCTGAGACATATCTACATTCAAGTGGAATGATTGATTGGCATTAGACCCTTTGTTTTGTTTTTTACCCCCAGCAGTCTCTGAAAATTTATGGGCCAGAAATGGAAAAGGTAAATGCTGGAATATGTGATTGAGGTTGCTGATGGCACTGAGCTTAAGGATGGTCTCTCCAATGATTTCCTCAAGGAGGCTGCTTAAATTTTTTACTGATGGTGACTTAATTAACGTTGGTAATAGGCAAGTCCACTTTATGTATACTGATTTGGTCATTAAATGAACAAAAGAAGTGCTGTTTGAGGAGGAAGGTGGAGAGAGGGAAGCAGTAAGAAGTGGAGTGAGAGGAAGAGAAGGAGGAACAGAAAGGAAAAAGAAGAGGGACAGGAGGTGAAGGCAGAGAATACTGTGATCACAATCAACGTTACAGCCTGAATCCCTTTGGTAGTATCAAAAGTAGAAGGTGACCTTTTACTCCGTTTGGGAGCACCAATATAGACAAATTAATCAAGATGATAATAACTAATTAATAAATCACCTATTGTTGGATTCAATCTTTTCATGCGAATGGCCACAGAAAGAAGCTTTGGTAATTATATTTGCTCTTCCTGTGTTTTTGTTTTGTTTTTTTTAATCCTCACCCGAG
>NW_006375452.1:0-1129 GCF_000327345.1 Myotis davidii | reverse complement strand
AAAAAAAAGCATCCTTTTTAACTTAAAACACTCTCTAAAATACAAGCAGTCTATCAGAGCAGAGAAGAACATGGGTTCTGAAGTTAGTCTGTTTCCGTTCAAAGTCTTGTTCCAACACCAACTACCTGGGTGGTCCTAGGCAAGTTAACTTCTGGGAGACTCAGTTTCTTCATCTGTAAAGATGGGGATACAGTAGCACCTACTGCATGGCATGCTTTAGAGGATAAACATGAGTCACAGCATATAAAGTAGAACTGTAACTAGAAAAAGAGTAAGTGCTCAAAAAATGTCGGCTCTCTTGATTGCCTGTGTTACTGGTTTTCCAGGAGTTATGCACAAAATCCTTTTGCATTGGGGCTTTAGCTCTCTGTCTCTGAGTACACTGTGTCCAGCCCGAGCAAATGCCTTTGTCATCTCAGCCTAGATCTCTGATGAAGTGAGAAACATTATTAAAACAATGCAGTTTCCTTAATTTTAAGCATACATCTAGCGACGTGAGCTTATCAAGTGGGTAGGTACTGTGAAGAAGAGTCCCTCTGTGACTCTCCCTCAAGCATTGGGCAAGATCCATTGTGGACAGAATGATGTATTTGATTGATTTCTAGATCTGTTTCTCGTGCGAGGTGAAATAGCATAGAATCCTAGAAATAAAAGGAGTTGTGTCATTGTTTCCCTCTTCTCCCATATTCCAGATCTCTAGTACTCTCTATAACATGGAAGGTGATATCTAGCTACCAAGATTATTGCAATCTGAGACTGTCTTTTTCCCATTATCAGATAGCCTTCCTGATTAGCTCCATTGTTTCCCTTATTTTGAACTTGCCACTTGTTCGTCCTCTCAAGTCAATGCCAGGAACTATGGTAGGAATAAAAGGGCATGCCCTTACCCACCTAATGGCCTTGGCTTTATTTCCAAGTGCTTACGTAAATGGTGACCGCAAAGGAGGAAATGGCCATGATTTATAAGACTGACTTATGCATCTCTTCATTCTTTCCAGACGTTATTTGCAAATGCTTAAATTTAGATCAGAGTGCTAGATCAAGCTTGCTTAATATAAAGTGCCTTAACTTTCACAGTTGTCTCGACATACTTCTTAACACCCACCCATTTTGAACTCTATTATTAGGA
>NW_006375451.1:0-1129 GCF_000327345.1 Myotis davidii | reverse complement strand
CCACCTACCACCCCTTATTGTTGCTGTCATCTATTTACAACTTGTCATGCGACCCCATCTCCATCCCTAGATCCCTGAAAATATTGGCTCCTGGCCCTAATTCTATCATCATTTTTCATGACTTCAGTTTGAACAGCAGATGACCCATCTAACACACTGGCCCCTCATTCCCTTAACTTTCTCACTTCCAGCAACATATTATTTTCCAATGCACTGCATCCAAGTTTTGTCTTACCTTGTCATCACCAGTAGCTATTCCAATTCCAAGGTCTCAGCTTTGAAATCCACTTACTGCATATACTACTTTCTATACTTCCAGCTTACTCACTGTAGCATCCCTCTGCTACAGTTCCTTGCCCAGGGAGTCCCACAAATTCCTTGATCCACTACTTTTTCACCATCAATCAATGACTTCCTGTTTTGTCTGACCCCTCCTCCCCTTCTTCAGTTTATGATCACATGGCCCCTCGTTATGTTAACACCAAAGAAAATGCCTTAAACTAGGTAGAAGCAAAATGAGTGGACATCATTGGCCATTTGAACCTGTGAATTCTTAAAGGAGTAGGCCTTGATCATTTTAAAGGGAAGCATATTCTTAGGAAATGTGATGAGATGTCAGGGGCATTTAAAAGCCATAGAGAATGTGAAATAGATTTCTTAGTAGGTAAAATAAAGTTGCTGTTTTTAAATTTATCAGGTTGAGGCTCCTTGTAGATGGCCAAAAATTAACCTTAACTTTCAGAACCCTACCAATTGAAGCAACTTAATGTTGCCACCACATTGATCTAAATATGCAAAAATAGAAAATATTTTTGTTTTATAACACTTAGGCAACTTGGGGAACTTTCTGGCTTCTTATATATCATATTCAGTAAAGAGATTCATCATCACAGTTATATTTTTGAGTTGCTGACTATCCAATCCAAAATAGTCTACTCATATTAATTCCAGTGGGTTGGTAGTTTGAATAATCTCTAAATAACCTACTCATGTAGGCAAAACGACACCCACATAAGACTATTTAAAATTAATTAAAATGAAGTAAAATTTAGTTTCTCAATCAGACTAGCCATATTTTATATACTCGATAGTCATATATGTCTAGCAGCCATGGGCAAACTACGGCCCG
>NW_006375450.1:0-1128 GCF_000327345.1 Myotis davidii | reverse complement strand
CCAATTACCATGTTTCTCTTTTACTAGATAGGAGGATAATCAAAATGTTTATTAAATATAGTAGATGAACATTATTTGATCAATAGTGCTAAGTATTCTGGGAGATGCTAAAGAAGTTATTTTTGTCTTAAGGGATATAGAATGACTTATTTAGCATTGGAAGGTAATTTAAATGTCATCTAGCCCAATTTCTCATCTGATGCTTAAATCTACCCTAAAACACCTGCCAAACCTCCTGTGGATATCTCCATTTTGAATGAGCTTTCTACCTCCTGAGGCAGTTCATTTCCTATTTAAATAGCTCTTTTTGTTATTGATAATAAATAAAATTTATTGAGTGCTTACCATGTTCCAGACACCAGACTAAGTGTTTTATCTTCAAAACTCCTATGTAACCTTTATCACAACCTTATAAAATGGTAGTTATTATTCCCATTTTATAGATGAGGTGAAAACTGAGGTTTAGAGAGGTTGGGCAGCTGCTCAATACCACACAGTTGGTAAGCTGTGGACTCAACTTTAAATACATAGTTTGCATTCTTAAAGAGCATGCATATGTTATAATTGTGTTAACCAATGTCACCCCAATAAGTTTAATTGAAAAAAAAAGAAACCCAGTATGTACATGTAGCCTCTATAACCCAACTTTATTCCTATGTTGACCTGAAAGCCACCTTCTTATAGCTTTTGTTCACTGGTTTTAAATTTTAATGAGATGACATTAAATATGTCCTTTTCACATGAAAACTCTTCAAATAATTGAAGATGGTTATCTTATCCACTGTACCCTCTTAGTCTTTCTACTGGATAGACAATTACATTACTTTCCATTTTTCCTCGTGTGAAATGGATTCTAGGCCCTTTAGCATCATGGTCACTGTCCTTGGGCAAACCTCACTTTGGGTTTTTATACATTTCACACAGCTTAGAACCATATTAGCCTTGTTGGAAGAGTGGAAACACAAAGCTGAGTTATATGCTTGTGTTTTATATGTTGGTAAGCTATATCTCTATTGTCCTGTATTCACTCAGTTGGTTTTTGAACTTGAATTTAGAACTTTGTACTTACCTCAGTTATATTTTATCTTATAGTTTACTAGGAGCCCAGTGCATGAATTTGTGCACCTT
>NW_006375449.1:0-1129 GCF_000327345.1 Myotis davidii | reverse complement strand
AAAAAAGCTAGGCTAAGAAATGCCATAATAATAAAAGGATGCCACTGGCCAAAATTGTCACTTTCAAAGTCTATAGTACCCAGGTGATAGGAAACAACTATTCCCAGATACAGTCACAAATAAAGCATTGTCACTAATTAATAGTGGGTTGTCAATGTTGGTGAACTCCCTGTGGAATTAAGAGTCAAATCACAGTTCAGTTACTGGCTATAACAATCAGGAATTCAAGCCTTAATTGTCACCCTAAAGAACTAATACATCAAATGTAATCTGTTCTAATGCTTGAGACTAATACCTCTAATACTAAATAATATATTTAGTGCCTGCTGCTAATAATATAATGCCATGCTCTGCAGGCCTACTCACACTCACACAGCAAAAAATGTAAATGAAGTCTGTTTCAAATACTGGGTATCACAGATAGTTCACATACAGTTCTTGGCTTCTTTTCACAAATATGAAAACAGTCATCATGATGGGCAGAGCCGCCTTATGTGTAGATGGAATGCGTTGCTACGTGATGTCCTGCCCCCAAATATCGTCGACCAAGTCTGTAATTCCATCATGCAAGTCTCTTCTCTTGCACAAGAGGGGTCTTCCTTTTTTGCCATTATGTTTCATATGAAAATGAAAATGCCCTTAGAAGGAAATAAATCTTAGAAGTTAACCGACTGGCAAAAGAGAGGATGCAATTTTTGGAGTTGGAAGGTTTTTAGAGGTCATTCAGTCAACTCATTTCTGATGTGAGGGAGAAGAGGTGACAGAACTTGCCCAAGGTTGTATCGATTAGCAGAACTGGTGATAGCACTGAATCTGCTTTTTTCTCTACCTCTCTCGCTAGTACATCTGGGTGTTGGGAGATGACAGGCGCCCAGTGTGGGGCTTAGGAGTGTGAGGGTGGAGGAAAGGCGATTTCCCTGGAAGAAGAGGACTACTTAGAGGTGGGAAGAGCTTCACATCTTTCCCTGGTATTGGTTCTAGCAAAAGGAACCAGCTTCTCTAACAGGCAATAGAAAAAGACTGAAGTTTCTCCCGGGGCAAGCTTTCAGCACAGCCCAGACATATTTCCATCCAGGTTGGATCTCCTTACTGGATTCCTGATGACTCTATCAGCTACATGTTTTTTAAT
>NW_006375448.1:0-1129 GCF_000327345.1 Myotis davidii | reverse complement strand
TTAACAGGTTATTTTTTTTGTTATTATCTCACTATTAGTTTTAACAAGTAGGCTATATGTTGGAAAAACACCAGTAATTTTGCCACAATAAATAAATATTACATATCTACACCTATAGTCTATATATTTAAGTCCAAGAGTTACCAGTTGTAAACAATATTCAAGGAATGATTAGCAGGTAATGACACCCCACCTCAAGGAGTAATTGGTTCTGTGTTTCGTGGAGCAACTTTCCACAGTTTTAACATGTGTAAGGGGAGAGGGGTACGTTCCAAAGTGTGCTAAGCCATGTGACTCAGCTGTGTGCATTAGTTTACTCAAGGTGACTGGTGAATGTATGCATTTACTACACCTACTCAGTATAAACTTAAAATTATAGTTATATGAAAATTTTGTGTAAAATTAAACTTTTCACACATTATTAATTTTAGTTACACAAGTAAAAACAAATAAACTAATTTGTCAATTTTAACATATTCATTTAGAAAACCTATTACAAATAAACTTTCTGTTTTAAAGGACATTTCCTCACCTGAACTAGTCTATTATACTGAAGTTGTACTGTACGACTTTATTTATGTAAAATTTATGAAAGTGAACACGACTGTACAGTGACAAAAGCAGATAAAAGATTGCCTGGAATAAGGAGCAGAAAACTTTTGGGGACTAATGAAAATGCTATTTTCTCAGTACATCATGCATAGTTTAAATAACTGTCAACTCACTGAATTCTTTATTTTGATTTAGCTTATGCAATTTATATTATGCCTTCAAAAGCCTGTTTAAAAGTTTTTAAAAGTACTTTTTAAAGTACTAACAGATAACACTGCATACAACTTTATGAAACTTTAGCTAAAATAAGAGGTAAAGTGAAATGGTCTCAGAACATTTAACCTGAAATTGTGATATTCTTTATTTATGAGTAAGTAGAGACTCGATCAGATTAATAAAACATTCAAGATCTCAGAGCTTTCATAGTTTAATACTAACCTCACTGGATATTTGCTGAGCAAGATGTATTGATACCTTCCTAAGCATGCACTCAGATGATGGATTAGGAATGCTTAGAAGGGCATTTTGTAGCACCACCGCTTGACTGTGAGTAACTTGGTTAATCTGAAAAAAAAAA
>NW_006375447.1:0-1129 GCF_000327345.1 Myotis davidii | reverse complement strand
TTGTTTTGCTCACACCCATGTAAGCCAACTGATGTAGGTATCCAGACATACACTTTGTAATCAGTTTATTTTTGATCTTTTACCCCAAAGCCATTTGTTCAAATTTAAATGCTCTCTGGGTGCTTTCCTGGCTTACAAACAGAAAAAAAGACCAAGATGAACTTTTGAAATACATGTCTTCATCTTTTTCAGGCAAAAATATTAAGCCTTGGTCAAATTTTGAGCACCAGTCCTCCATTTGTGCCTATGCTGGAATGCGTCTAAAATGTCCTTAAGGGAAATCTTGATCCTCTCATCAGCTCACTTCTATGCAGAAGGCGCTAGATCTTCCATTTCCACATGGGGTGGAAACTCATCCACTTATGTTCAAGGATGTTAATTCCGTGCTCGCTTTGCTGATGATTAAAACCCATCATCTGTCCTACAGCAGCACCTGTCACCTGTCAGGGAGGAGATTACACCATTAAATTTGCAGCCGCGCAGTAAGAAGCAAAAGCCTGCTGAGAAACACAACATTTATGGAGGGCGGCCTGAAGAATATGCAGGCCTGCCCTGGCCCTGATGATCCGAAATCCATCCGTAACTTAAACAAACAGGGCAGGGCTGCTTAGCTGCATTCCGTTGTTTTGGTCCCCTGGACAATTATGTTTGGTCCACAAACTCAAGGATGTTTCATGATTATCACTTCTGTCTCCATTCAAAGATACAAATAACAGCAGGGAGGACTTCTAAAAACTACAGGAAGGCTATTGTTGGGTCAGTTATTCATTACATGGCATGGTGTTTTCCTTATGACGTCAGATGCAGTGACTGTTTGGTTTCATGACAAAACTTCATGTCCATTGACTCAGTGACCGGTTAATTTTTATTGAGCAATTGGTTTGTGTTTACAGACATTGCATTTTTGTGTGGTATATAATTTACTAAGTCGATGCCATCAAAATAAATTATTAGCTTAACATAGCTTCCCCTTCATACTTTCACATGTTGTCCTTTTTCATAATCACTATTCCAGTGACTTTTCTCCCTGGCTCATATCTTTGGCCTTGCCTCTTTGGGATAAGGGTAAGGAAGGCTACTTGGTTCATCCTGTTTTACTTAGCAGGACAAAAAAAATCATTTTTTTTTT
>NW_006375446.1:0-1128 GCF_000327345.1 Myotis davidii | reverse complement strand
CAGGGTGAGTGCCACCAGGACTGGCCCAGTTGTTCTTGGGCCTGGCCTCCATCTCCGCCCTTTTCTCTAGGTCAGGGAGCTCCACGGGGCTCTCTGTCACTGTTTCTGGGCCAGGGGCCTCGCCCCCAGCCTCTGTGGCCTCTCTGAGCCTTTGGCTGGTTGTGCCTAGTCCCCAGGTCTCTGCCTGGGGCTCTGGGGCCGGAGACTGGACACGGAGCCATAGACCCCATGGGATTCCTCTAGGTTGGCATCTCCAAGCTCGGGAAGAGGAAGAAGGGACCTGCTTCTGCCTCTGCAGGGTTGGTGGTGGCTCAGGACCCTGTCCTGACTCAGCTACTTCAGAGTTTCATTCTTTCTGGACCCAAGGCCACACAGGGACTCTCTTCTCCATTACCTTCCAGGGAAGGGCACGGGAACTGGCTGCGAGGCCCTCCAGCTTTGGCCTTGCTCTGACCATGTAGGGCCTGAGCTTGCCAGGAAAGAAAGGGCTCTGTTTGCAGGGGAGGCGGAGAGGAGTTAAAGAAGACCCCAGCACCCCCTACGTGATTCTGCTCAGCCCTGGCCCTGATTGCTTTCATTCGTGTGCAGACTGAGACTAGGTTGCCAGTCCTGACCCAAAGCCAATCCAGTGATTCTTGGTTCTAGAGAAGACCTTTGTCTGGCAGGGCATGTGTCCTGTACAGCTTCATACGTAGGAAATCCACCCAGAGTGCAGCTGTGAGGGGGGGAAGAAAGGCCTCAGTTGGAGGATACACAGAAGGGGCTCACAAGAGAGATTTGTGCCAATAGCAGAAGTAGGTCTCCAGGCGCAATTAACAAAAGATTCAAGTTTCTCGTTCTTATCAGAGACACTCCCAGGGCACTCTTCATTGTTTTACACATGGTAGTTGCTGAATTAACGACAGCATCAAAGGCACTGCCAAAGGAGAAGGGAAAACCCTGGGAGAACGCACTTGTGGAGGGAACAGGCCCACGCACAGCCTGGGCTGCAGGGTAGGGGGAAGCATTTTAAACCTAAGGCAGCTGCATGGCAGAAGGCCCAGTATGTGCCAAACATGGCACAGAGTAGGGTTTCAGTCTCTGCGTGTCAGATGTCTACCAACATATTCCAGGATTATCTGGCTTTTC
>NW_006375445.1:0-1128 GCF_000327345.1 Myotis davidii | reverse complement strand
CTCTATCCACTGAGCCAAACCAGTTTCAGCCCTGGATTCTTTTCAGTACGTTTCTTGTCATGATTTCTGAGATTTTTCTGGGTCTCAAAGAATTTGATACCTAAGATTTTACTTGACCTGTACAATGAAAGCATCTTTCATATTAATAGAATGTGACCAGGTATTAAGTGCTGCAACAATGAATAGCCATGATCAATTTTAGGCAGGGTATTTACTTCCTGGCCTTGTAGATTAGAATATACCCAAAAGGTAGTCAGTGTCTAGTATGCCCATTTCTTCCCTGGATGCTCTCTACATGGCATTAGGTTCCAATTATAAATCCGCCCCACCCCCAATTAACTTTGACTCCCTGAGCTTCTTAGTGGATGGTGATAGAGTTTATTTATCCTCTCTTACATTAAATGATATAGGGCTTGTCAAACACAAAAAAAATTATGTCATATCAAGAAAACAACTGTTAAAAGTAGTTAAGGAAATCATGTAGAAATGACCAAAGAGTCACAAAGTGAAATGAAGGAACACATTCTAATACTGAAAACTGATTTTTAACTAAGAGATCAGCGCTTCTTATTTCCAAAGCTTCTAATACTAATCTTATAATAACCCAAATTCTGGGAACAGGCACCAGTGAAAACTAGAAAAATATTTAAGAACAACTTTCTAAAATAAAGAATGTACATTTCCAGAGGAGCTGACTTTTGAAATGAGGACTGCTCTGATGGATTAAGTTTCATAATGATCAGATTAGACTAATAAACATGAAGTTTACAACCAGAAAAGCTGTGTTATGTCTGTTAGGTCACAATCAATATGATAGTGGTGATAATTTAAAACTATAAAATCAGAATTCAAGTTGGTAACTCCAAATCGAAATAATTTAAACTGATCAATGCAGTAAAATAATGTAAAATACCAATACAAATATGGAGAAAGGTTATAGGGCCATATGGAAAAAACAAAAAACACGTGTGAGAATCTAACAGGTCTCAAACTAGCCATCAGTAATGCCACCATGTACTTGCCTTATGCTTTTAAACATGACATTAAAAAAATGACTTCAACACATAAAGATTCAATTCGCCCTTTCTGCAGTGCAGACCTGGTGTGCTTATGCAAACCACAGCTCTT
>NW_006375444.1:0-1128 GCF_000327345.1 Myotis davidii | reverse complement strand
AAAAAAAGGATAAGTTCCACTAAGTGTCAATACTATTTCAGATCCTTCCATTTCCCCAAGCACAGTGCTTACTAGTCATATAATTAGTATTTCATAAATCCTCAAATGTCAAAATGTTCTAAAATTGTTTAAACCTAAGGACTGAAAATTAAAGACTGGACATCAAGGAGAACTTTCTTCAAGACCCAACTCTGCCATAAAAAGGCAGGGCTATTATTACAAGGTTATTCTCTGTGGTATGACTGCTCTGAGTCACATGTGGATGAGCCTACCATGTCCATGAACATGGGATGCTGCAATGTCCAGTAGCTCCTTGGACTGAAGAAGACTGAATGCTGCTCAGATGGGTCTATAAAAATCACTCTTCTTCTGCTAGACATTTTCTATAAACTTTCAGTCCTTTTCCTAAATAATCAGAGTTAAATTACTTATGGAAATAGGATCTGGGTCTATGACTTTGACCACTTTTAAGACACATGTCTTACGAGCTTATTAAGAGCTATATTTTCCTTTATACAAATTTCTTTGAGCTAATTAGAAGGGAAATGTCTAAACTGAAGATAGCTGACACCATAGTATTTTTGTTCTATGGAGCTGTATTCGTCTGATCATGTTGCTATATCAGAATACCACTGGCTAGGTGGCTTAAACAACTGAGTCTTATTTTCTAACAGTACTAGAGGCTGGAAGTCCAAGATCTAGGTGCCAGGAGGACTGGTTTCTTCTGATGCCACTCTTGCTTGCAAGTGGCCACTCACTTGCTGCCTCTTCACATGGTTGGCACTCTGGTGTCTGTCTTTCTGTTCAAATGTTCTCATCCTGTAAGGATATGTCAGTTTGAAGTAGGGCCCTCCCTCAGGCCTCACTTTAACTTAATAACATCTTTGAAGGCCCTATATTCTCCAAATACAGTCACATTCTGAGATAATAGGGTTAGGACTTCAATATATGAATTGGGGCAGGGGGACACACACAATATAGTGCGTCAGAGGTGCCAAATCATTCAATAGCCATGTTGGCATAATGACAAATATATCTAAAACCCTTTCTAAGAAAAAGGCATGTTATCCAATTGAAACCATTGAGAAACTGCACAATAAAATGTATGTGCATCACTTACCTGTCTCC
>NW_006375443.1:0-1128 GCF_000327345.1 Myotis davidii | reverse complement strand
CGTGTCATAGGTTCGCCATCACTGTGCTAGACTCTCTTTCTTCAGTAAAGATACAATGCCCAATGTTTGATGTTTGATCCACACTCGTGCAAGAAGGGAAACATAGTAGATTTCAAAAATGTTACTTGCCTGATTAATCAGCTAAAATTAACTTTTTCAAATAAATAAATACTATTCATTCAAATAAAATGCAGGCTGTTGAGTATGTGGGCAGTAGTATTTCGTTTGATAAAAATAAGGAAAAATACTAGGAAGGTGGTGCACAGAGCAAGGATTAGATCTCAGAAGTTTGTATCATCCTAGTTTCCAAAGGAAATCCCATGGAACGTGTTCAAGATGTTTTAGCATATTTCATTTGGGACGTTTTTTAAAACACTTAATAAAAAATAAAGTGTATCATTTTGCATAATGACATATGATGGTAGGTGTCATATTATACAGATGTTGGTGCTACTTCTTTGCCATTCTTTTGGTATAGATGTTCTCCTCAGGTCGACCCCTTTTGTGGTGCAAGCTGGCTACAACAACTCAAGGCATCACATCAAAATGAGACAAAGTCCATAGGAATAAAGAGCTCAATTCATATTTGTAATTATTTGCAATATTTAAGAAAATATCCCAGATACCCTAGCCAACATCCACTGACATCTCATTGGATGAAAATGCATCACACGTCCATGATTATCTAGTCAAGTAGGTCATATTCCTAGGCCCAGGATGAAGTTAGCTGTGCCTGCACAAGGTCATGAGGAAGATGGACCAAATTAGAGTTAGGAAGAAGGATAATGGGGGTTAGACATACACCTAACAGTGCTATCATAAGAGTAGTCATATAAACATATACAAAGTCAAGTAACTTTAGAAAATTCTGGGCCTAATTTTATTTCAAGTTTTCTTTACTGTGGGAACTTTAGGGTGCTCTTTATGCTCGTGTGCATTGTGCATCTCTAAGGAGGATATAATGTGCATCATTTCCTTACCTTGCTTTTTTTATTTGTTAATGTCCATTTGCTTTGTTGTTTCATTATCACCATGTGTAAATTCACTACATTGTTATAAACTTACATAACAGCATTCCACAATCTATAAAATAAGACTATAGAGCTGTAGGATGCAAGTTGTATTCAT
>NW_006375442.1:0-1128 GCF_000327345.1 Myotis davidii | reverse complement strand
TAGCATATTCCCCTTTTATTAGTATAGATTTTGGTTATCTTCAAATCAACATCAAGCTTGGTTCCACTCAAAAGTGGTGCAAGATCACTCCGAGATGCTGTGCAGTGAAATGTATCAGACACTGAAGCAATTTCTGAGTTCATGAATACCAGTGGTATAGTTTTGCTCAGATTGCCTTTTTGTCCTCTGTAGCAATAGATGACCCTCAAAGAGAAAACTTTGCCTCAGATAATTAACCAATAATTTCTGATGGATTGTCTCTTTCTCAAGATGACGATGGACATGCTATATCAGCTATGATAAAGGTGCTGCCCTTTTGCCCCTCGCACTATCTCTTTTCTTCATTTGAGCAAAAGAAAGACACAGCATTTGCGGTCATGGGAACTGATGCAGGGGATTGGCTGAAAACACGTACAGTCACACTAAGGAACCTTAGGCATCTTTGCCAGCCTTTGACATTTTTCATAGTGTTGTGAAAGGAGGTGTTTGGTGACTCCAACTGGCCAGTCATGCCCAATGCCTCTCAGTTATTCTGCAGCAGCAGACTTGGGGGTTCCCAGAAAATGACCTGTCATAACAGTGACATTGAAGGGCAGAGGAACCTTACTTTATGATCATCATTTTCTCATCCTGGCTTCCATATATCATGTATTTTTTTAATTTATTTTTTTATTTTTTGCAAGAACAGTTAACATAAGGCCTATCCTCCTAACAAATTATTAAATGTACAGTAATACATTGTACATTTATAGATTGCTGCTTTACAGGTACAATGATGTACAGTATTTCTCTATAGCTCATTTTGACTGGAATGTTTATAGACCTTCCCATGTAGATATTGGTTAAAATTAATCTTTCTGGTTTTAACAAAACAGCCCTGGTATCACTATAAAAACTAGCTGCTTCCTCACTAACTGAGAAAGGTAGCAGTCAACCATGAGGCTTTCCTAAACAACAAGCCAGTTCTTCATCCAGAAAAGCAAATGCTCGTTTCAGCCTCTGAAATGCGAATGGGAAAAATATTACTTGAAATATGACAGAGAAATCATTTGAAATATTATGCTAAGCGAAATAATTCAGTCAGGAAAAGGCAAATATCACATGGTCTCACTCACATGTGGAATCTAA
>NW_006375441.1:0-1128 GCF_000327345.1 Myotis davidii | reverse complement strand
AATGTGTCAGGAAAAGAGGGGGCAGAAACGTTTTGTTTGGTTATTTTTCTGTGGGCCCTTAACAAGATCGCTGAAGGAAGAGGTGACTCACTGAGCCAACTTCTCATACGGCTGAGGTCATCATCCATTGTAGAGCGGAGCCAGAATCAATGATCAGATTGTTCCAGACGTGACATCGCCTGGCCTCAGAGGTCAGCAGCGGGCACAGAGAACACTGTGATTTCCCAGGGGGAGGAGGACTAGGGGAGGCTCTGACAGTGTGAATCCGCAGCTCAGCCCAGCAGTGAGCTCAGAAGTGGTTGATGTTACTTGTCTCTCTGCGTTTGAGGAAATCAACCAGGTCCAAAACAAAACAAGCCCTGATGTCTCCTGTTGGAAACATCAAATTACCTGGGACTAGAGGATTTGTGGGTGGGCTGTGGGATTCTGTGGGAGGTCACTTCACAACACAGGCTTCTTGGCAGGAGCTGGAGAGGGAATCACAAACGTGGGCCCAGTCTAACTAACGCATTAGGGTTTTCTGCCTCATGGCTCCTGCTTCCCCCAAATCCTGGATGTGGCAACAGTTCAAATTGTTTTCCCACTTCTCAGCCGAACCAGTGTCAGACACCTCAGAATGGTAATCCTTCGGCATAAGGAACTGGTGAGGTGGCCCCCATTACCTCCTTTCTTGACGTCAGTGAGGGGTTGTTTGCTGTGGCTCTTCTGTGAAATATTCAGCATTTGGACTGCAATTAAAATTCATAGCTATGTATTATTAAATGGTACTGACTCATTCCATGACTTCTCCTCCACTGAATAAGTGCCAAAAACTGCCATATCCACTGGCTGCATGAAACTAAAAGTTCCTTGTCAAACAATTTACATTCAGGGCTCCGAAGACAGCACGTTACACATCCAAGAATATCACTCAGTGTTTTCTCAAGGGGAAATTTAAGTTCTGGATTCTTTCTGCTAAAGGGAGAGGAAGATGGCTCCTGAGAAGAACCTTCTTCCCTTTTGTGAGTTTCAGGAAAGCAGTGCCTGGCTCACAGAATTTACTCAAAAATGGGCTGATCAGAATGAATTGTGTATCCCATATGCACTATATCTCAGAGAAGGGAAAATGTGCCTTCACACATAATTCAG
>NW_006375440.1:0-1128 GCF_000327345.1 Myotis davidii | reverse complement strand
AAAAATCAGCACTCCTCAAAAGGACACTGAAATAAAATAATATGTTCTAACAATGTTTTTACCAATAGCATTTCTAAGTGTAATTAGTTTCCAGCCTTAATATTGATTACTTAAAAGTGAATGATACATTTTAAAAATTCCGAAGAACTTATTATTTAGAAACACAATGACAGAAAATCACAGTCATCTCATTTTGCACACCTACGTCAAATACCAACTTGACATAGGATCTCCAATTAAAACTGAGCTTTGAGGAGTCAGAAAATTACTTTTGCCATGGAGCAAAACTTTAAATTCAGTTTTTCAGTTGATAACTTCAATAAAAAGCACACATGAAGCAAAATCTTCAATTACTCTGTTATAAAATATATCTTTAAAGTTGATTTAAAATCAAAATCATTTAGTCATACAATTTCTTAGAATTACATCTTTGCTATTTTGCATAAAAAACAGGGATTTATAGAACTGTATACCTGAAGCCCATGTAATTTTAATAACCAATGTCATCCCAATAAATTAAATTAAAGATATACAAACAAAAATCAGGGACTGATGAACTATAAGGGAATAAGTCAAAGGTTTCAAGTCAATAATTACTTTGCTGCTACTTTTAACCACGCAGAAAAGCTACACAGATTTATATTCAAGAGTGTAAATTTTAGTCAAACCAAGGGAGATTAAAACATTCCTTGGGTTTTGTTCTAAACATCCTGATGCCTACTTGCTAACAACATAAAAACCACAGAGAAAGGAGATAGTTTTCAAGATCTATCTAGTCCCACTACTCTGGTATTTTAAAATGTAGGATCTGTAAATCTATGATACTAGAACAAAGGCTTTTTAGAGTTTTCACAGCAGTAGCCTAAAGGCTCACAAGATGGAGCTGTTACTCTGAGATGAGAAAACCTAGGAGATCCATTGTTAATTTTTTTAAAAGAAAATATAGAGAATGAATATATTGCCTCGAGAAAACAAAGTAGCAAATAGAGCTGAAATCATTAATTCAAAGTTTGGAAACTACATCAAAGTCTTCAATGGAATTAAATGATAAATATGTATAGATTTTAAAACCACATTACCTAATATTACAAACCTGCTTAACTAATAGAAACAAAAACAAACAAACAA
>NW_006375439.1:0-1126 GCF_000327345.1 Myotis davidii | reverse complement strand
CTTAATGTCAATGGTAATTGAAAATATTTTTTAATTTTAAAAGAATAAAAGTATTCCACTTCTATTGTGCATATGATAAAACTCACTCCAAAGGAACTCTTAACTATGAAATGAAGTTCAAGTTGTGGACTAGACAGAAACTCATGGGCTGGGTGTGTCATTCACAATTCAGATTCCCAGTTCCCACCCGTAGACATGCTAATCCTGTAAGTCTGGGGGGTCGAACCTGAAATCTTACAATCTGAAACACAGTTAAAGGATTCGGTGAGAAGCTCGCTTTTAATAAGCTGCATGCCGTATGTCCAATCTCAACATTACCTGCATCTTCCTACTTTTTACCGATAAATACATTTTTCTAAACACACTTTCCTTTTCTCTAACATCAGTTGGAAAGAATTGGGTTGCATTTTTGAAAGAAAGCCAATTATGGCTCTGCCAAGTGAAGGTGGTATCCGTTTCATTGGAGCAGTGTTTTATACGCCCATAAAGTCTAAGACCATATGCAGATGATCAACCCTTTGAAGGTGGTTTCATGAGAAACAGGGACTTACAAGAGTCTGATTTTTCACTTTCCAGATGAAATCCCCTAGGATGTCATCCTGTTGATGTAATTACACAGATCCGGGCCCGGAAGGACGCACGGGGTTGATTAGAAATGATAGTGGGAGAGCTGGCAAGCACAACCACAGAACTCTGAATCGACAAAATAAAACTAAACAGCATACATGCTACGCTAGACTAAGTCTTGCTGAAAAATGCAACGCTCTTTAAAGAGAATCCTAAAACGTAAAGAGAAGTGAATGTGCCAGTGCAAAGTGGCATCTGGTTAGCAGGCCACATGTCAATATCTCAACGTAGGCCATTGCAGTGCCTACAAAGACTCAAGAGAGACGTGAGAAGTCGAAGGAAGCCGGGGAACTGAGACAGGAACTACCAAACCAGGACCGTCATCTGCAGGGAATCCCAGCAATGACAAGCCAGGGGCGGTTCTGTGACTCGGGAGCCACACTCAGCGATAAAATGAGTCAGGTGCCCCTATCCCGGGAGACTCGCTTTCCTCTGCATACGCCTTCGTCCCTTCCAAGTGTCTCTAACTCAAAATGTATGGGAAAACTTGGAAGTTAAG
>NW_006375438.1:0-1127 GCF_000327345.1 Myotis davidii | reverse complement strand
CATGGCTTCTTAAGCTTCTTTCTTGTCCTCTGATTCATTAACCAAATGCAGTCAAGTTTAAGTTAAAACCCCAAAACCATTTTATTCCTTGTAGTCCTAAATTTATATTTTATTGCACTAAGATCATTCCAATTGTCCTTTTCTACAGCTGTTAAATTTAGATTTTGACTGCATGTTGCATACTTTGTTATCAATCATTACCTTTATTTCTGGGTGCTTAATTTAAATGATTGAAAGGGGGAGAGCTTGAAGAGATGGAGGAAAGAAACTTTTTTTAAAATACAAATACTTCAATGTCATCTCTGAACTTAATAATGTTATTAAGAAAATGGTTGTACCATTTGCCCTGATGAATTTCATTACTATGAGTCTTAAAGAGACTCTGAGCAGCATGTATCTACTTGGTTTTTGGCTACAGTTTAAAATCTGATTATTTAACTTAATCCTCAGGCTACCATGTGCAAATTACATAGAGTCAACACACTGTCCTGACTTTCCAACTCTCTACATGCCCCCCATATAAACCAGCATATTTAAAAGACTGGGAGAAAAAAAATTGATCTCCATAAGTAGTGTGGTTTTGGTAATCTTTCCAGTGTCATTTTGAAAATATGTTTAACAGCTGGAGCAGTCTGGTAGTTTCTACAAATAACTGCACATGAGAACATATACTGATGCATTAGGAACCATCTAAACATCATTGCTTTTACAGAACACATGTCACCTGTAGAAGGTAAATACCCAATCTGTGGATGGTGTATTTTAGTCCTATTTTTATTTGCTATGCTTAGAACTCTCCCCTCCCCCACCTTTAATTCCCAGAATTCCTCTGGAAATTAAAACTGTTTATTCATGCATATTATAGGAGCTCGGTACCAGCTTCATCTTTTAGTTATAATTTTCTGGCTCATGTGTGTTTTTTAAAACCAGATCCCTGAGAAAGTTGCATTTTTCCCCTTTTATCTAATGTTAAATAAATCCACCAGAAACATCCTACAGCTGCTAGTTATTTATTTCATTACACAGTGTAATTTTTAAAAACTAAACTAAACCAAATGACTGAAAGCTCACTCTAGTTGTTTTCAGGAAAGATGGGCATTTCTTGGATGTAGAAGAAAAAGTCAGCT
>NW_006375437.1:0-1128 GCF_000327345.1 Myotis davidii | reverse complement strand
TACCATGTTTCTCTATTATTAGATAGGATTACTATACCCGCAATGGGGACATAAGTGAAGACTCAGTCCTTGCCTCAAAGAACTTAAAATTTATTGAAATGAAATGATGTCTTTAAGACATACCTATATTTATTTACAAGGAAGTGTATAAGGCTGTGTGATCATATACTAAATGGGTCCAAAATTCAATGTTTAGGTAACAGGGCAATTTGAGTCCCTTGGTAAATATTTCAGATCTTTCTGATTTCCTCTTATTGTCCAAGTCACATGGTTCACAGATCATTACATTTTCCTCTAACCCTTTTCTATGGCTGTCATTTTTAATCTTCTATACTACTTAATAAATGAAAACAAAATAGTATATATTATATTTATTTTTAAGATTTCATAATACCCTATGTCAGAACATAAGGGACTTTTTTCCATTGTAGACAAAAAAGCTTTAGTGTTCAGATTCTTTTGACATCTTATTTGGAGAATTAAAGATGTTTCAGTTTGACAGTGCTTCTCTCAACATTGAGATTATTAGCTGAGTGTCTTCTCAACAAGTATATTTATATTGTCATATCCCAATAACTTGATTATTTAATACATATTGGTTACCTTCATCAATCTTCACAGACAGTGCTACTTTAAGTCTACTTTAGCCTTCTGAGACATTCTTCCTTTCCCAATCTCCACTCAACGGGAGAGTAGCTTTCAGGAATCACTCACCTATCTCCTCATTGCTGCTGCAAGCACCATCTCCGAAACTATCCCATATGCTTTCTACAAAGAGTGGGAATATGCATGTGGAAATCATTACACATATTTTAGGTAGCTAGGAAAATCAGCACATGCCCAGGGTCCAAGAGATATCAAACATTTTCTTTAAATCAAATTCACAAACTTCTCTTCACCATTCCACTGCATTAGAATCAGACCATTGGAAAGTGATTATTGGTTGGTAATTTGTACTTCAACGTTTGTGTTTCTTTGCAAGGAGAACTATCAATGCATATTCTGCTGCATATATAAAAGCTACACATTTTCAGATATGCATTAAAAGGTAGATTTCCAAGCATCATTTTTATTTATTAACTAAAAGTATTTTTTAATGCAATGTAAGGTATCTTTCTTAATTTTTTT
>NW_006375436.1:0-1128 GCF_000327345.1 Myotis davidii | reverse complement strand
TTCACAAGTGGTCCCAAATCAAAAAAAGTATTTGACAACCTCATGGGGGTATTTTGACCCAAAACAGATGACTCACTGGCCACTAATGACTAAATTTGTAACACAAAATTGGATTTGTAACACTATTAGATCTGTAACACAAAAGTCTATTGGCTACCACCTGCAAACTGGACAGAGACTTGTTACCTCAGTCAATGGATAACTGCCTTCAAGTAGTCCATTCCATTTTGACTCACTAATTTCTGTTAGAAAAAGAAATTAAGTAACTTAATAAAAGGAGAAAAATTGGGCCTTAATTTGAATTGAAACCCTAGCCACTCATAAAGAATTCTGGATTGCTTTCTTTTCTCCTCTAGACTCTTTACTTCACTTTACAAGAGGCCTAGAAGTAGGGAGATATGAGAAAAACGGGATAGCTAGAAAAGCCGCAGCTACAGAACTCCTCATCTGATATAATGCTGGTGTCTTGAGAGAGAACATATGCCGCTTTAAGGGGGAAATGGTGTGTTTGTATCCCTGCAAACCTCTCTAGCACAAAGAAATCATAAATTAATTTGGCTAATGAGCCCATATCTGGTACTACAGACTCATCATATTAGAAATGAAATCTGTTCTTCTGGCTTAATTTGGGCACTCTTAACTCATGGCTTAGACCTCTAAGAACTGATTATAAACCTTCTCTTGGTATTTGTTACAGGGACCCAAGTGGGTGATCACATGTTTTAAATGTTGCTATGTAACTCTTGTCCCATTGCATCATTAAAGACATGATCAATGAAAAGGACAGGAAAATATAACACTTATGGATGTTTTAACCATTTGGGAAACCTCACCATGATGCCTTAAGTAGCAGTAAAGATTTGCAATAAAGATGGTGAGATCACATCTTGTGAATCTTTCAGCTCAGGCCAAATGGCAATAAGGAGGTGATACTGAGAACTGCAACCATTTTCATCCATACAGCTGTCAACATTAACAATTTTACTGTTCCATTGTCTTCACTCACATGGCATTACAATTCTAGAAACTGCCCTGGTGGGGTAGCTCAGTTGGTTAGAGCACTGTCTCTAAATCCCAAGGTTGCAAGTTCAATCTCCAGTCAGGGCACATATAAGAAACAACCAATGA
>NW_006375435.1:0-1128 GCF_000327345.1 Myotis davidii | reverse complement strand
CTCTAGCCACTGAGCCAAATCGGCTAGGGCTACACTTATTTTTCTAATGCAATTATTCAGTATCGAATCAGATTTTTCATTGCACATAATGTTTCAGCCGCAAGCTTAAAACCAAAGCCTAACATGGAGTAAAATACCAAGAGCTATGGCAACTGTATCCCATTTCGGAGTAACAGAAACGCAAAGCTTCCCTTTCACCTGTAGCTGAGCTGAGAAGGGCAAGAGAAAGGCAAGGAAGGCAAGGAAAGCACCTGAGACTTTCTAACATCAGCCTTGCTATTCAAATCAACCACTAAAGATGGCTGAAGATTTTCATTTCTTATTTCTTTCCACTTACCATAACTGTGATCTGGAGCGTTATCTACAAGGTTTACTCTCTTTCTACAAGGTTTACTCTCTTCTAGGTGATCCAGAACTGCCTGACTTTGCTGTAAAAGTCTAAAGGTGTGTATGTGTTTGTAGTTGGGGATTGGGGGTGGTATTTATTCCTTCTTTCTGAATTTATTCATGCTAGCATGGCTTTGTGTGCTAAGTTAATGCTACTTCTATTGGGAGGGAAAATGTGACTTTCTCCATGAGTCAATAATTAAACAAGTTCCTAGACACACTGCCAAAATGCCAGGCACTATGCATGCTTCTTCTTTGACATGACTAACAAAACCTTTAGCATTCATTGGCTTTGAGAGGCTGAGCGCCAGAGGGAAGGAATCTAAAGGGCAAGAGAAATTAGAAAAAAGAAGACATTAAGGCAGGTTTCCCCCTAATTTTTTTTATTAGTTACTGATATTACAAATCTTTACCTTGGAAGTTTTCCAACTCTCCTCTTCCCACACCCTTCAAAATAGTACTAAACAGTAACATACTTAATGTAGCAGAAAAGCTAAGCACAAAATGCTTAGCAGTAAAAGAATATATAAATTTAAGAACTAGGGAATATGCATACTCTCAATAATCTCCTAACCTACTTTTAGATGCAAGTCTATTAGGTCAAAATCCACATAACCCAGAACAAGTAACCAGCTGCATACTTTCCTCAGTACCCAACTTAGTCTCCCAGATTTGGAAGTCCCCCCTTTTGCAGCTTTTGTATTGTTTCTTTTTATTTACCGTATTTGCCGGCGTATAAGA
>NW_006375434.1:0-1128 GCF_000327345.1 Myotis davidii | reverse complement strand
TGGAAGGAGTCTTGACTTTGGGTGGTGAACACACACTATAATACATTGATGATGCATTATATATTTGTACACCTCAAGCCTATATAATTTTATTTATGAATGTCACCTCAATAAATTAAATAACAAGAAAAAAAGAAAAACAGGGACAAAAATAGATTCCTTCTTTCAGAGAGGTTATGGACTTGGAGCAGGAAACAGACAATGATGAGCCAGTCTTTGCTACCTCCTGCAGAAGTTAAGCACCTTCAGCGGACTTAGAAGAACCATGAGCATTCATGGAGAACTTTGCAGAGGAGGAAAGGCTTGAAGAGAACTTGAATGAGGGATTTTGGAGCAGACACAGGAGGAGTCACTCCAGCTATTTTAATACAATTTACATAGAGCTCATGCAGTGCCAAGGAAGTGTTCTAAGTACTGTACAAATATTGAATCAGTAATCCTCATAAAATCCTATGACATAAGGAATATTACTAACAGCATTTGACAGAAAATAAACTAAGGTACAGAGAGGTCAGTAACTTGCCTGAATGGGGACAGAGAAGAACTTGAGCCTAGGCAGGTGGATTCTACAGTCCATGTCCCATCCTCTATGCTTGCTGCCCATCTTGGAGACAGTATGTGCAAGGACATAAGTCTTAGGGAATGGCAATGTCAAAGAGCATGTGCCAACCTGTAGCTACTTGGGTCCAGCTGCAGCAAAGCTGCATGGAAGAGATCAGGGGAATGAAGCTCAAAATGTATGAAGGGATCCTGTCTGGCGGATCTGGATACACCGAGCAAAGTGCATTTGATCCTATGGGGGTGTGAGATTTTTGGATGCTTTTTGAAGTGGTTGAATTGTATTGTAATAGATGTTGAATTGTATTGGTCAGGTGAGAGTTTGTTTTTAAAACATTCAAAATGAAGTTAGGACAAAATGATGAGTGTGTTTCGGCAGTTCAAGTGCTTTAGCACAGCAAACTAGGAGACATATATGGGAAGAAGAACGGTGATAGTTTGGTAATTCATTGAATGCCCTAAGGCAAGAGATGGGGGATTCAACCCCAGATGTAAATACATATAAAGGAGTAATATCTATAAGTAATAACTAGAGGCCTGGTGCAAGAAAATTTGTGCATTGAGGTGGGG
>NW_006375433.1:0-1128 GCF_000327345.1 Myotis davidii | reverse complement strand
TTCTGGCAGCGATTCTGACAGTGAAGTTGACAACAAGTTAAAGAGGAAAAAGCAAGTTCCTTCAGAAAAACCTACAAAAAAGCAAATGACTTGAAACTTCAAGAAGCCTTGTCATCTTCTAAGCAGAGCAGCAGCAGCAGCAGCGATAACGTTTCAGATTGCTAAAATGAGGTCCATCAGCGTTGGGGGCTTTAAAGGGACAGTCCTAACTGATATGAAAGAATATCGATGGATCCAGAAGGTGAAATGAAACCAGGCAAAAAAAGGTATTTTAAACCCTGAGGAATGGAGCCAGCTGAAGGACTAGATTTCTGACACTGATGATGCAGTAAGAAAACTGTAAAATCAGAGCCCTATAAATCCTGTTGTTTTAATCTTTTTACATTGGCTTTGATATTTTTTTAACATTGTTTTCCAAGCTATTGTATATTTGGATTTCAGAACAATTTTTACGAATAATTTTTAATGTGCATTATTGAAAATGTTCTGAGTGAAGCCAATTGTCAACTTGGTTAAGGGGGATTGTTATGTGCTCACCACCTAGTGTAAGACAAAATCAAGTAATACAATCTTAACTATTGAGGCCTTCTTCGATCAGAAAAGTTGGTACTATTTAAGGCCAAAAGTTAACAGTTCATAGACCCTTTCATTTCATCTTGGCTTTTACATTCCAAAATATTTACATTGCATTGAATTTATACACTTTTATTTGTGAAATTCATAGTTGATTTGTTTTCTTCTAAACAAATGCTTAGGCGTTGATTTTCCAACCCAGTGATCCTTCACTTCCCCTTCTAATCTTTACTTCATTTTCCTTGAATAACTTGTCATGTTAAGTTTTCATTTCACTATTTGCTCTTCTTTCTTGGATATATTTTGCTAATCTGGAAAGTCAGTGAAACTGTGGGAATGTTAGTTATTTCAATAAGATACTTGTAATTAAAATATTATATGAGAACTATCAATCACTAATTGGACTGTATTAAATATTAGGAGATATAGTTTGATAAACAACATGGCTTGTATGAAAACTCTGAGCAAGTAAGTGTATGTCATTACCTGTAGTGTTCTGTGTAGGAGTTATCTTATTGCTTAGTCTGCAGAAAATACTGACTTGGGTGTCTGATT
>NW_006375432.1:0-1128 GCF_000327345.1 Myotis davidii | reverse complement strand
AAAAAATGTATCTGAAAGAACTAAAACAGTCAGAATATGCACAAAAAATGCCCATTGCAGGGTTGCTCAGAATTGGGAGGAAAGGAAACCAAGTGAATCTTCATTTAAAAAGTGGTTAAGTAATCATGGTACATCCATACCCAGAATAACATGCAATAATTAAAAAATAGAAATAGAGTTATGAAGATTGATTTAGGTGATGATATATGAGCTAAAGCTGTGAGAGAAAAACAAGACACAAAGAAGTATAATACATTATTTGTAAAACAAGGACAACCCCTGCTAATGTATAGATGTACAAGATCAAATTATTTACCTACAAACATGTGTGTTTGACTATGGCTATGATTAAAATAGAGAAAATACATACTACATTGTTAATTATGCATGCGTTGACAGAATCTGCATTTGGTGATATGAGTATTGGGAAGCAGGAGCAGGCAAGGAAAACAAAACAAAACAGAGACCAGACAATAAAACGATACATGTGACATGATCCCGTTAAAGCATTTATGTCAAATTGCATGTGTGTATAATAATTTCCTTAAAATTTTTAATTTAAAATGATTAAAACTTACTGTTTTCAGATTGTATTCACAGATCATTGCTTGAGAGCACAATAAAAAATAAATGTAACTAACATTATTTATTGACCTCCCTTCCAAAGGATGTACACATACGTTTAAAGTTATAAGAACAAGGTCTAAAGCCTTATTTTATGAGCCATGACAACAACAAAATTCAATAAAAACTTAAAATGTCCTCCACTAGTGATAAACTAGGTAACACTGCACAACCATTGGAAATTATATTATGAAAGTACACATATTTACAGGTAGGGAGCTTATAACATGTTAAGTAAAAAGGAAGTTATAAAATGATGTATACACTCTGATCCCTTTTTGTCATTTATGCATTTATCAAAAACAGTAGAAAAATGGGCAAAATCAGAAGGAGTTGACAAGCTGGATGTCAATATAATTAACAACTTCTGCTTTTCAAAAGACAATGTCAAGAGAATTAGAAGAAGTAACAGACTGGGATAAAATATTGGGCAAAAGACACATCTGATATCCAGATAAAGTACTGGTATCTAAAATATACAAAGAACTCTTGAAACTCAACAAT
>NW_006375431.1:0-1128 GCF_000327345.1 Myotis davidii | reverse complement strand
AAAAAAAATATTTTCCACCAGACTGAATGCTTTTTTAAACACCTGTAATGACTCACCATTCCTTCTTTAGATGAGCTGGGATGGTTATTTGAAAAGCAAAGTCCCAGCTCTGATAACTTGCCTATTGATCTTTCACCTGATTCGTTTAAACGACAGTGAAGTATTTGTATGACTATCAAAGAGTGAAACAAATCCATTAATAGCCTTTTGTTTTGTTTTGCACTTAACTTGATGGATTTATTATTATTTTTTAATGGAAATAACTGTAGGTTGATTTAACTGACTTGATTGACTCACTGCTTTGGTACTTTTTAGGCAATGAGGGATAGATCATTTTAACTAGCAGTTTTAGAAGCTTCACAACAATTCATTGTAGAAATGACATTTTTAAAAAAGCTTCTGTAAAATCACTGTGCTCATTATGAAGAATCAAATATCTTGAATTAAATTCTCAAAGTCCAACCTGACTATAGCAAAGATCTAATGAGATCTGTGCTCTCGTAGGAGCTCATTTAATTAACTCGAGCATTGCTTTCAAGCACACATTAGGCGTTGCTTATAAATCCACATATATTACATGTAAATTGTAAGGCATTTCAGAGGAGAGAGAGTTTGGTGACAGTCCAATTTACATTTCTTTCTTGGTTATAAGCACTTCGTTGTTTTTTTCCTTCTCACATTTTACATTTAGCATTAATAGATACAGACTGAGGACTAGCTTTCCTAGCTATTGTTACCAAGATACACATTTGTCCCTTTAAAATATGGTAATTCCTTCAGTAAATATAACTGCTTGCCGATGTAAGGTTGAAAGCTGGGATGAAGAAAAAAAGCTGTAGTATCTTAAATGTTATTAGTTGACTCAAAATTTGGATGAATAAGTTGGACTCTTAAATGAAACAGGTTTTACCCTTCAGAGCCAAATATTTTACATAAGGAAGAAAAATAAGAAAAAAATAGTTTGTTAAAAAATGCTCAAAATACCATATATTTTGAGAAAACAAAAAACACAATTCTCCTTTGTTCTAATGGTTAGTAGTACAAATCTAATCTGTCTTTATGTGAAGTCATTCATTGGATAACTTAAACAGATTAGTAAGAGGAATCCTTTTCCTTCACATTTTTGCA